>NC_053440.1:25806559-26106559 GCF_007990345.1 Gossypium hirsutum | reverse complement strand
GCACACTTTAGACATTCATCGGGTGTGCATGACAGTTCATCAAACACCCGAATGGTGTTATCAAGCCAGAACTCGGCCCTTTCAGCATCATCAGTAACTATGGCCCTGAACTCCTCAGCCCCGCGCTTCCTAATCAAGTCTACAGGTGGCTTACTCAGCCTCACAGGATCAGTAACTGATGGCATTACTGGCTCCGGGGTGGATTATTCAAATTCGGGAATTGTTGGACAGCCGGATTGGTTCGGGCATACTGCGCGACCCATTCATTCATCATGGTAAATAAGGCTTGTTTAGCCCCTCACCTTGATTATTCGCAGATGACTGAGGTTCAACAGGCGGCGTCCCTTGTGCAGGAGCAGCCGCTACGCTCTCAACGTCATCCGCTAAGGTTCCTTCTACACCGGGGTCCATTTACTAATCAAAACAAAAACATTTTAACCGTCAGAAGTCATCACACATTTAAACATTAACATTAAGGCATGTATAGCTAGACTCATACGCGCTATGGTAGTCCTAGAACCGACTAAACCATAGCTCTGATACCAATCAAATGTAACACCCCGAACCCGAGGCCGTCGCCGGAGTCGAACACGAGGTGTTAACAGACTTCAAACCACTTATTAAAATTTTTCCAGACAAGCTGTCAATCTGCGTACTAGTCTCTTTAAAAATCATATCTTGAGCTCTGGAACTCAAAATCCAGTTCCGTGAATTTTCCCTGCAACTAGACTCATATTCCCATCTACATATTTTTTCTAGAATTTTTGGTTGGGCCAATTAGTACAGTTTATTAGTCAAAGTCTCCCATGTTACTGGGGTCGACTACACTGACCTTTGCGCATTACGACCTGGATATCTCCCTGTACAGAACTTCCATACTGATGCCGTTTGTTTCTATAGAAACTAGACTCAGAGAGGAATCTATACATATATGTTATGACTCCTAATTATCTCTGGTTAATTTATAATGAATTTCCAAAGTCGGATCAGGGAATCCAGAAACCGTTCTGGCCCTGTCCCACAAGAACCTGATTATCTCTTAACATACTGTCCATATGATCCTTTCGTTACTTCTATATGAAAATGGACTCATCGAACTTCGATTACATAATTTATTCATCTATTAATTCCACTCCTACTATTTTTAGTGATTTTTCAATCTCATGTCACTGCTGCTGCCAGCATCTGTTACGAAAGCAACTATGCCCACTTCGTGTTTACTCCTTGATCTAACTAATAATTCATCATGCATATCACAAATTATGATCATGACTAACCATGCCAAAGGCTAATCATTGTCAAACTTCCCCCTACTACACTATTGCCATATCATGAAACAACAAAACTCACCATTTCTCATCCAAATAACATGAACAACAACCATTTCTTGAACACTTTCTCATGACCGATTGCTCATGTTACCAACAAGATTCAAGATTTGAACATGGGCTATTTAGAACTCAAGTCAATTACTAAAACATGCATGCATCTCAAGGACAACATCAAACATACCTTAGTCTAGCAAACCACCATAGCCGATTTTCTCAAGCTTTTCCCCTTCCTTTCTTTCCTCTATTCGGCCAAAGATGTTCAAGAATGAACACTTTTTTTTTTTGTTTTCTTTCTTCAATTCACGGCAACAAGGGGGTATGGATGAGACCATATTATTTTTTTTTCATCACCATGCTCATTATTTTATTTTTCTTAACATACATCACTAGCATAACATGTTGGAGACATGTTTCCACCCATAGCATGGCCGGCCACTATGCTTTAGTTTGGCTAATTTGACATGCAAGGACAACACTTTCCCACTTTAATACTATTTGGTCCTTACTTATTTACCTATCATAATTTTCCAAGTCTTTCAACTAGATCCTTTCAAGCAAAATTCACATTCCTAATATAAAATTAAAACATCAAATTTTTGTACAAGCACTATCACGCATATAAGATATGCAAATAAAATTTTAACTAAATTTTATGACTCGGTTTTGTGGTCCCGAAACCACATTCCGACTAGGGTCGAATTAGGGCTGTCACACATTTATCGGGTTTTGTCAACACTATTGTGGGCGATTATTTGAAAGAATTTAAAGACTTGAGAGGAGTGTCTACCACACATCGAATTCACGTACAACCAATCGGTGCACTCAGCTACCAAGTATTTTCCATTTGAGGTAGTATATGGTTTCAATCCCTTAACTCCTTTGGATTTGTTGCCTTTACCTTCTGATCAGTTGGTGCATGTAGATGGAAAGAAAAAGGCAGAATTTGTGAAACAATTGCATCAACAAGTTAGGGACAATATTGAAAGAAGAATCGAGCAATATGCTCGTAAGGTCAACAAGGGACAAAATGAGTGACATTCAAACCCGATGACTGGGTTTGGATTCACATGCGTAAGGAAAGGTTTCCAACTTAAAGACGTTCCAAACTATTTCCAAGGGGAGACGGTACTTTTCAAGTTTTGGAAAAGCTTAATGACAATGCTTATAAGTTGGATTTTCCAGGTGAGTATGGAGTTAGTGCTACTTTTAACATTACTGATTCATCCCCTTTTGATGTAGGTGACGATATGGGGACAAATTGCCTCAAAGAGGGGGGATGATGCAACCCTAGCTCGAAAAGTTACGACCGATCCAATTGAGCTGCTTCAAGAACCTATAACTCAGTCTTGTGCCAAGAAGTTCCAAGATGCTTTAATAGGTTACATCGATCAAGCTTGGGGAGAGGGAGTAGCCGGACTCAATGACCATACAAGGACCAGCTCACTGGACGTCCCATGTAGCTTATTACAAGTTGAATTTTAGCTCACTTTAGCTCATTGAGCTCGTTTTCTCATTTTGAGCTTACTTTAATTTTTTTTACAATTTTAATTGTTGGAATAAATTTAGTTGTTTAACTAAGTGAGTTAATTTAATTTCAACTTATTAATATGTCTTAAATTGAACTTTTTAATTTTGTGTTTTAGTTTAATGCATGGTTTAAATGTGTCTAAAGAAGAGACAAATTAATTAGCTGCTACTGAACTTAATTTGTGTATTAGTTAATACATGTTTAATAGTTGCTTTAATGTGTCCAAGTCTAAGACAAATTAATTTCATGTTTCTAATTAATTTGTCCAGCTGAATTTAAGTTGTTTTAAGCTGATTTTAATTTTCTTTCAGGTATATGCATGGACGACATTGAATAGGGTGTGATGATGGTTAAGATGCTCCAAACACCTCTTTGCTGAGTCCAAGAGACCTTGAGCTGTTGTTTTCTCTTCTCCAAGTTGGCCATTGTGTTCTCCAATAGCCCTTAAACGTTTTCACACTTGCTGGAGGTTCCTTTCACACTCATGGCTGTTTTGTTTGAGCTCTCACACCAAGATGGTTGATCAATTTCGTTTGTTCACAGTCCATGGCTGTTGAAGTACCCCAAGCTGCTATTTAAAGTCCAAGACCAATCAGCTGATAGAGGGTTGCGCGCGGACCAAGATCGAGTTTCCAAGTCACGAAAAACTCTTATGAAAACACTAGATGCTTAGATCTGAAACGAAACAGAAAATTAAACTTAGAATCAAAAGATCTGAAACGAAATATCCAAAACAATAAAGAATTAGCCAAGAATTGAAACACTTATTAATAGGGATTCTTGGAAGCCAAGAACACGAAATTGAACTTCAAGAAAAGTCTCCAATCAGCCGAATCTGACAAGTAAACACAAAACAGAAAAATTAGAGTCAACAGATCACGAAACCCCAAATTGAAGCAGAGCTAGGTTTTGTGTGGCAAGAAAAAGAAGAATTATGAATCAAGAACGATTCTTGATGCCCAAGACTGGTGCCGAACAAATTCTTGAAGATTGAAAGGGATGGAAATGCAACAAGAGAGATTAAAACAATTTAATCAATGAATCGGCACAAGCAGAAAAATTAAAGAATAAACAGCAAGAAAATAAAGAAAAGTCCTAAGAAGCCTTGAAATCGAGAAAGATTTCACAACTCCCTTCAAATGGCTCTAATCTCCCCTCCAATGTAGGACAATGGCAAGAAGAAGGCTGAAGATGGCTCCCACAATAAAAAAGATTGTTAAAACTACTTCCAAAGAAAACTCAAGAGAAAATTATTAGAGAAAACTCAAAGAGAATTTTCACTCAACAAAAATCTAATTTCAATGTGTAATTCAATGTAATTGTGTATAAGGTGGCTGGCCAAGCCTTATTATAGGCCTTCTATCTATTTTCCTAACCCTATTAGGAAAACTAAAAAAAACCTAATTATTAACTTCAAGGGAAATTCGGCCAAGGCTTTTAATGGGCTTCTTGGGCTGAATTTTTTTACGTAGGAATTTAATCATAAAGTCTAAAAATTAAACTAAGTATTAAAAAAAATTTACAAATTGGGCCACTTTGACAATTTGACTTGATTTTCAACTATGTCTAATTTAAATTTCTTGATTAGGCTTGGAACATCTTATTGGGCCATTTCTTCAAGCATTTGGGCTTGTAATCCGTTCTCTCCCGAAATTGGTTTGTTGATGCTCGTAACTGAGATCCAATGCGCCTTAGCTGTAAGATTCGGTTTCTTGGGCCAAGAATTCCAAGATTTGAAATCTTGATTCTCTTGATTCTTGAAATCGCTCAAAACAGCAAGATTGGACCAAGATTGGGTTTCTTGATTTTCTTGAAAACAGGAAAGTGAATCTTGATTTTTTTTCCTTTGTATACGCATCTAAGGTCTTGCTAATGAAGTCTTAAATGATTCCATTTAGTTTCGTACGCATTTGTATGGCCTTTGACCACGTTATTGGGCCTTGTGGTAATTTGAGCCCATCACGTCCTTGAGCTTGAATTGGGCCTTTGTGACTCGTATCATTAGCTCTTCAAGGTAGCCTATTAAAGATGGTTCATACCCTTGGGCCGAACCTAATTAAATCGATTTAGCTTCCAATCACTTCAATTAATTTTTAGCTGAAACAAGGCATCTAGAAGCTGACTATTGACGTCCTCCATGCTCAAAGAAACTTCAAGGAAGCTGTTAGGAACTTTCCAAGAAGTTTTAGTTCATTAAAGCTGAAAACAGTTGTCCATTTAGTTGCCCCTGTGTCTATTTGGCTAGCATAGATTTCTAGCTATAAATACTTAGCTAATTTATTGTTGTGGGGACTTTTGCCAAAATTTATGAACAATTGAAACTTGTGAGATTTCCAATTCTCCTTGTTCTTTTTGGGACTGAATTGACTTATCAAGTTGTCTTGTGGCGTCATTCTTTCCTTTGTTAAATTGAACTTATCATCTCTGGTGTGGCATTCATTATACCTTTGGTTCCTATCACATTTGATAGCGGGTCAAGGTTCTTTGTTGATTTCCTAAATCGACATTCACCTATGAGCTACTTTAAGACTCGGGTCAACAATCACTATTGTTGGTTCATTCTCTGCCCTTAGTCGAACTATCCATTCACTGTTAAACCTACTTTCTTTTTAACCCTTTGTTTGAAGCCTATCATCTATTCTGTTGAAACGAACTTAGCCTCACTCAATTTCACGACCGGGCAAACTAATACGACTCATAACAACAACAACCGAGCTCATATCAGATCGAAAGGTAGGGTTAATGTGCTTGTTTAAGTCTTAGATTAAATAAAGGAGTGAGACTTGGTAAGATATACATTGAAATTTATTGCCTTGACAATCACCTATCCTTTTATACCTTGTGAGGACTTAGTATTCTATTGAAGATTCATGTTGGGGATCTCAGTTTCTCATTATCATATTTTATATTTTTATTTTCAGGTTATTACTTTGACAACTATCCTTACAATTTATCTCATTTCTATCTAGTTATTGCACCGACATTAATAGACAAAAGACAACCATCATTGTGGGATCGATACCTGACACACTAACATCTGTCTACTATACTTGCATCAATAGTGTACGCTTGCACATTATTGCGGTGACGTTAAACAGCCGATCACCTACTCTTTGCAACATTTGAAACATCACTGGATTTAGATTGAATTGTTGAGCTTGTATTTGTGGTCTGACTATCCTTGGATTTAGATAATCCAAAATTGGCACAACATGCTCTCGAATTGGTCTATCTAAGTCATCTATCACCTCATGGACATGAGAATTAGGATCTTGACCATTAAAATTATCATTGGGACTAAGGCCATTGCCGTTCATAGCCATTTTTCATAAATCTTTTCGCCTTCTTTGTAAATTTCTTTCGATCTCTGGGTCAAAAGGATATCTTTGCTAGTAGGAATGCCTCTTCTTATGCACTGATGACAAACTTGTATAAATTAAATATAACCAAGTTACATAAAACTAATGGAACTAAGTAAAATAACAAAACCAAATTTCACCAAATTGTCGATCCCCGGCAACGACACCAAAAACTTGTTGCGTGTGAAATGATATATGATTTGTGCAAGTATACACTTCGAATCAAATAATAAAGTGATAGTGAGTATCGTTCCCATGAGGATCAGACTAAGGCAGAAAAGTGGTCAAGTTATTATAATAAGATTCAATTAATGCTATGGTAAAGTTATGGTAAGTATGCAGTTGTAATTAAAGGAATAGTGATGCATGCAATATGTGTAATTAATGAATACTTGGAAATGTTATGGAAAAACCAGAGTAGAAATGTAATGGAAATTATGAGAATTACTACGAGAATATTATGTAAATGAACAATTAAATAACAAATAATGATATGGCAAAGATACTATGGTAGAGAATAAAGGATATACAATGTTGATTTGGAAGGTCGAGATTACTAAGAATCTATCCTTACCGCCAATAATGCCTTAGCAATATCATACTCAGTTTACATATTAGAAGAGTTTTAAAACAATCTGCTTCTGTATGAATGTTGCTCTATGCCTAGGGTCTACTGCAAGTATCGGTCGAATACTTGCTTATATCATTCAATATCGATCCAACTAATCCAACCTTTTCATAATTAGACTTAGTTTATGAGCATACTGAACAGTCATCTATGTCTAGGGATTGCACGTATACAACTTAGAAATAAAATAATTGAATGAAACAGCAAATTGATTAGGATCTATGCTTCAACCATTAAAGAAAATAAAAGTTTCATCATGTAATCCCAACTCGATGAGATTTAGCTAATGGGTTGGCATAAAAAATTCAAAACCAAAATAACATCCAACACCATTTTCATCATTCAATTCATGGAAGAACAAAGTAAAAAATATGAAAGACTTCGAAAAGACAACTTTCGTGTGTCTAGTTTACACTCCAGCAACACAATGTCTTGCAATGGCTGAGAGGGATTGCTTCTATCTTCCTCTTTCTGTCTCTACTCAGCTGTTACCCTCTATTTTTATCTAAGGCTCTCCACTCTAATTCGTCCTTTAAGGTTTCCTCCTTTGACTTTTTATAGCTTTTTCCCTAGGGAAAATCCAAAAACCCATGTTTATCTTCTCCTCTTTTTAAATTCTTTTTTCAACAACCCAAGATTATCTTCTCCTCTTTTTAAATTATTTTTCTAGGATAAAAACCAACATCCCAGGATTATCTTCTCTTTTGTTTAGGCAGATTTTTCTGGTACAAGTACATGGGCTGAAACTGGTATGCGTTGAGTGTTGACTCGGTCTTCTTGGAATTGCCATGACATTCATGCTGACAAAATATCCAACCTTTTGCATCAGAAAACCTTCACTCCTTTATTTCTTGCTCCTCAACTTGCACCTGCCAAACCACCAAACACATCCCTACCACATGCAATTAAAAGCACCTAATATTTAAACACATTCCAAGCTCCTAATGAAATGATGAAAATACGAATAAAATGTCCTAAAATAAAACTAAATGTACCTAAGTACAAGCAATTAGCTAGGTCTAAAGGTATGAAATATAACTCCTTTCAAGAGTTATCACATATTCATTGTTATGAAAGGTATAAGTAATTTCCAATTTGACTTCATTTGTGTTATGTAGTGTTGAAATCTAAATATTTGGTATTAGCCATATCTTAATAGTATTATGTCTTATTCTAGAATCTTATGGAATTTGATCTGTTTGTCATCTTGGGTAACTATGTGTTTTGTAACAAAGATGTGGGTAATTATTCTGAATGATTTGGATAGTTCACATCCAGTATAAGCAAGTATTAGGTTTGAGCTAGAAAATGATTTGATTGGTAAACTGATAGTATTCAACTCATTGTGGGAGTCCGTCCAATGTGTAAGAATTTTCCAAAATATAAAACCTGTGATTAACTATTTTGGAATAGCTAAAATATATATGTCTGAAGAGAACATAAAAGGTAGGATTGTCTGTGACACGAACCAGCTCGGTAGGTTGAGTCTATTCTACGCAAGTTGCCTGATCATCGATGAGAAGTTTCGTTCGTTGTTGTGAGAGAATGTATTTCGGTTAACCTATGAGCGGAAGTTGGCAAAAGGGTTCAAATGATAGGCTAGGTTTGATTTTGATAGGTTCGGTTTAATAAAGAAATAAGTAAAAAGTTGATAGATAAGATGGAATGGATTAATGAACTCAAGCTTCAAGAACGATTCAATACTATAATGAGTATTGCCTCGAGACTTATATCGCTTAAGGTGGGTTAATGGAAGATAGAAGACGAACCCTGACCCGTTAGCTAAAGAGGTAGGAAACAAAGGTATAACTAAATGGATGAACGCCACACCAAGGTTGGTGATAAGTTCAAATAGCTCGGGTTGACACCGTTAGCAAGCTAGATAAGTCAATTATAGACTCAAAAGAAATAGAGAGGAAGAAACCTCACAAGAACAATAGTTCATTCAATTATATGGCAAAAGTCCCTTCAGATGTTTACAAGAAAGCTATTTATAGACACAAAGATGACTACTCAAATTCGGCATCTATGTGATGACACAATAATAGAAATGTTCACACTAAAGTATTAAAATTTGGTTCATTCTTGAAGAGGGTGCATGAATTGGCCAAACCATCATGTTGCTTCACTTGATGCATTCATGCTTACTTAGCCTTGAAGAATAGAAATAATTCCATGAATATGCAGCCCTTTAATGCTCCTACATCTCCCTTGGCCGAATGAAGCTTTAATATGCCTTGAATACTTGATGATCAACTTGATTATACATGAAGCATGCATGAAAACGTCCCAATGCATGTTCTTCCATAAATATGGTCCATGAATCTTCAAATGCATGAACATTCTATAGCTCTTCCCTCTTGCATGAACGTCCCAAATACATGTGCTCCTTTAAATGTCATCCATTTAACCTCAATTGTGCATGGACCCTTCCATACTTTGCACCAAGCCATACATGAATCTTGTATTAAATACATCTTCACATTCGGTTGAACCTAAACACACACTAAATCAATCATGAATTCGGCTGAACCTTAATAAAACATCATCTAAACATATTGATTAACATATTAAATAAATTAGAACACATTTAATTATGGACTATCTAGTATATTAAATTTGGCTAGCTCAAAACAAGTGAAAAAAATTAATGAACTAAATTGAGCTATGATATTCAGTCATGAGCTGAACCAAATTAAATAAAATAAAACTAGTACTTAGTTTATTATAATCATAAAAGAAATGAGTTGAAACTAAGCTAGGTTGAGCTCAAACGAGCTTAAATAAGCTCAAGTGAGCTGATTCGAGCTGAATGGAGCTCGGGGAGCTGAAGATGAGCTAAAATTAGCTTGCATTAAGGTGCAAGAAGTCTTTAAGGTGCTGGCCCGAGCTTATTCATCAACATCGAGCAAGCTTTCACTCCAAAGTTGAATGAATAAAGCTGAAATAGCTTCTTGAAGGCACCTAGTTCGAGCTCGAGGCATGGGTCCTTTAGGGAGCTCGATGGGATCAAAATTAGAACTTGTTGAGCTCTGGGGCGTGGTCACATCAGTCTGGAAAGATATGGAGTCAACCATTTGGTTAGATGAAATATGACATGTTAAGAAAGTATGTGGCATATAAGTATGTGTATCTGACGATATGAAAGTATTTGCAAAAGACATAAATGGGTAATCTAAATAATCAGGATGAAGAGTATAAGTGTTACATTTATGTTTTCAGGTATTATTGGAAGAATGAAAGAATCAACATCAAAGGTTTAAAGGTAATTTGTATTTCAAACTCACTAAGTTCTTGTAACTTATATGTGTTACATTTATGTTTTCAGGTATTATTGGAAGAATGAGTTCGCTAAAAGGGACTACGCTAGGAGTGCACCTAGGAAGCAACAATCCATGTTATTATGCATACAATGGACATATTTGGATAGTGGCGTATTGTAGAATTATGCCTTGTGAGTCTGCCCTTAGGAAACTTTTATTATTTTAAGTATAACAAGTCTGATGTAATATTTTATCAAATACCTTCCTTTGTTTCTTTGATATTGAGTCCTAAAATAGAATAATAATAAATATGTTTTAAGTAAGGAGTATCCGTCAACTGTTTTGAAAATTTTGCTAAGTACTTGTGTAGTACCACCTAAGATCTAGACTCGATGGATCAAGTTGGGTTTAGGGTGTTACAATATGCATGAATGACTTAGAATGGGTACTCTTCCTTGGTGCACAAGCTCTATATCTGGAATGTTGGAAAGGGGAAATGGTGGAAACTATTGAGATGTGATGGAAGAAATGTGATGGAAGAAATTTATGAAGATTTTGAAATGCTATGTGATTTACCGCCGATGGAGCATGCAAATGCAAACCATGATTGGTGAATGCCCTGACCTTGTGGGGGAACTCGTAAGTGTTCGAATTAACAAGGAGGATTTGCAGATGTTTGGTTGGTTAAATGGAGCATTACCGTGAATATGAAATTGTGGATTTTTGGAATAATATGTGGATCAGAAGCCAATGCAAGGAAGGGGTCCATGAAAATTCCATGCAAAGCATGCAAGTGTTACGTAAACTTAATGCACATGAATAGTGCTTAAATGAATGGGTATCCGTGTGAATTTCACTTAACAGTGAAAGGTATCCGTATGCGAGCTAACTTGGGTTGTGATGTGAAATTGTTTATGGTTGTGGTTAAACTTAACTAGTATTCGCACGAAAGTTAAGTTACTGGTGATTGTATTTAGTGGCAGATAGTATCCACCAACGAACCTTAAATTGTTTGGTGTTATAAACCCACTAACAGATCTTATGCAACTATGTTGGTGTATCCTTGTGTAAGTTGTTGGTATTGCTGAGTGTGGTAAAACCCTCACGAAATTTCACTTCTTAAGAACCTTAATTTAATGTTTATTGTTTATCTTTGGAACTCATTGAGTTCATTATGAACTTACCTAGTTTTATTCCCTACCATTTTAGAATATATTGAGCAAGAGGACTTTTGAATGGACTTAGCTAGCCAGTGGACTCTTTTCTAAGCTATTCTTCGTTTCGCCGTAACATGTATATTGAGTCAGGGTGGCCTGTGGTCTTAGTGTTTTGTATTGAATCACGTTAATGTGGATTTAAACTTCCTAATTTCAACCATCTATATTTAATGAAAATTGGCTCTGCACCAATTCATTTAATTTTATATCATGCTAGTTAAACTTACACTTATCTTCTTCGACCTATGCCTTAATTCTTTAATCCTCGAGTGATATTTTAAAATGTATACTTTTTTTCTTCTTTTGGTTTTGCTTTAAAAACACTACTCCGCCAAATGTTGTTGTAAGATTGATTTATTAAAATCGTATTGACCGACCTAATTACCAAAACCAATGTCTTTGTTCATTACGAAATGTTTTTTATTTTTCAGTAACATCATCATTCACCAATTAGATAGTCGAAGTGGGGTGTTACAATTTTATTGGTATTAGAGCTTTGATTTAGCCAATTCTCGAAAGATTAAGTTTAGTAGTAGGCCCTGATATACATGTTACAAGTCTCTGGCTAGCCCCTTATTGAAATGCTAAGTTGCGTTTGTGTTTTGTAGTTAATCTTGATCTTAATGTCGACAATTGTCGAGCTACTATTAGCGAAGACATAGAGAGCAATGCTCCATAAATCTAGAGGTCCTGACCCCTGAGCGAGTTGGGGAGCTATAGGTGGCAAAACTCGTGAAGCCTTGTTGGAGATGACAAGGCAGTGGTTTCACTAATTTGTAAATTGTACACCATCCTCCACTGCTCAAAGACCAACTAAAATGGCATAACTAGTGGCTCCTACACCTTTTACTCCAACCATGAACCCATCTTAGGGAGACCCTATAAAAGTGATTAGAAAAAGAGGAGCTGAGGAGTTTAACAGAGGGAGAGATGATGATCCTATTGTAGTTGAGAATTGGCTTTCAGGAGTCTGCCAGGTTAATGAAGAACTGCAATGTACCCCATCCGACAATCTATGTTGTTCAGACTCTTTCCTTGAAGAAGAGGCTTTTAGTGGCAACACACTATGTTAAGCACCACTCCCCCGGAGTAAGTGAATTGGAAATTCTTTTTGAAGATATTTCGTGAGAAGTACATCAATCGACTCTTTGCCGAGCAAATGAAGAGAGAGTTTTTAGAACACAGGCACGGGAGGATGACAATCTTGGAGTAGGCCTGAGAGATGGTATCGACAGATGAGGACCTTTGTATTAGTTTTGAATGGGGTTTAAATGAAAAACACAGAGTGTTGCTGTCTGCGTTGGAGATTAGAGTCTATGCTATTTTGACGGCTAGTGTAACAATCCATTTTTAGTGAAATCAAAATAGTGGTTTTGAGACCACAAATTTTACGAGTAAATATTAATTTATTATTATTTTAATGTTTACGGGATGTTAGAAGGCTTGTATTAAAATTTTGTTCAGAAACTTCGATGTTTGCATGCTTAATTCAGTGAAAAGGACTAAATCATAAAAAGTACAAAAGTAGAGTTCAATTAGTTAAAGGTGTCAAATGGCTATAAAACTTTAATGTGAGAGGACTTAGATATTAATTAGACCATTTGTAATGTTAATGGACAAAGATGGGCATGAATTAAGTGTTTTATGTAGTTAATTAACAAGGTTATAAAAGTAATTTAATAGTTAAGTAAAGTAAAATAACATAAAATAAAAGTATCATCTTCTTTAGTTGAAGTTCCACCGAAATTAAAGAAGAAAAACCTCCATTTTTCGCCTGGAAGGCTCGACTATGTTCAAGTATTGCATGTCACTATAGTTTTGTCTCGTTTTTAAAGATTTTTATGTTTTCAAGATCGTTGTAGCTTAATATAGCTAGCTCGGGGATCAATTTGCAAAATTGTTAAATATTTAGGATTTTTCCATGAATGTTCTTGCATGATTCTTGATGTTTAATGAAATATTATGAGTCCTTGTTGATAAATAAACAAGTTTTGTAAAGTGACTTTTGATAAAATTGTCATTTAGTGACTTATTTGTAAAAGTAGCAAAAGTTCATGTTAAATTTGTCCTACCGATGGCTGAGGTCCTGCATTAGGGTTTTCATGTTTCGAGTGCTGGTCTTGAATGTCCTGCCAATGGCTAAGGTCCTGCATTTGTTACGGATACTCCACAGCTTGTGTAAGCAGCATCGTGTAGCTTACATTCTGACCCATAGCTCATGTCAGCAAGCCCATTTCACAGCTCGTGTGAGTAACAATGTACAGGAAAGGTTACGGTTATATGTTTAAGCACAATTCATGTGAGCTTTCCCGAGTATCCGATGATATTCAAAATCGTTCAACGGGTATGAAAAGGAAAATAATGGTAAGTGTTGAAATGAACTATGTATTGTAATTATGAAAATAATGGTAAGTGTTGAAATGAACTATGTCTTGTAATGATGCGATATTGCCTTGGAATGAATCAAGCTCGAGCAAGGATCCCATAGTGCTTCCTCAAGGACCGATTACATGAGTTTGGGCTAAGCAATTTAAGGAAGCTTTGTCAGCTTTAGTTCATCAAATATGGGACAAGATAATTGCTGGAAACATTGAGAACATTTGGGCCATCTCCACGAACTCTCTGTACAACTTTTTGCAAGTTGATCCTAACTTCATTTCAGCTCAATGAGCTCGAATCAGATCAAATCCAGCTTAATTTAATTTTTATGCATTAATATAGCTGCTGGAATAAATTATTTAAGTTAGTTAAATTAGTTAATTCAGCTCAATTAATTGTTAGTGTTTAATTTATTTAAAATCTGGACAAATTTAATTATTTATGTTAAATGTGTTTGATGCATGTTTTTAATAAGTTTTAGTTATTACACAACATAAATGTGTCTATTTCATTACAACTAATTAATGTGTCTTATTGCTGATTATTATGTCTAAGTTCAGCCGAACTTATGAGCAGGTTTATTATTTTAGCTGTTGCCGATTTTAATATGTCCTAACTTGTCTTTAGTCTGTGTTGCATGTATACACCTTGGACTGCACCTATGCATGAATGATGAATTAATGGTTGAATTAATGATGCAGGATCCATGCATGAACGACATTTAAAGGAGTGAGCTCCTATTTCCTACTCCCAAGATGACCATTCGGCTGGACAAATTCCTTTCACATTGCTGGAAGCCCTTTTTACATGCTATGGTTGTTCGGTTCAGAGTGTTCACACTCCAAATGGCTCCTCAAGTCCTCCTTTAATGCTGGTAATTTTCAGCAAAAGTTACACATTGAATGAGCTCATTTAAGCTCATTGGCCGAATCTAGCTACTGCTATGCACCATTCAAGTTTTCCAAGTTCATTGCTTAATCTAGAAGCTACCTCTTGGACTCACATTCAACTGAATTTAGCTATAGCATTTTAGTGGTTTTAATTCTAGAATTTTCTAGCTTATTGGTCTCTTACACCATTCCAAAGGTGTCGTACCAAATATTTATGTACAATTGTAGAAATTTCTTCTCCAAGAGAACATCTTCTTATCACTCGGTAATCATTGCTTATTTGTTCATTGAAGCTTTGTCACCAACACGACATCTTGTCATTTTGTTCAATCAATGTCCTAACAACAAAATCCGAAGGGATAGTCTTAATTTAGACTTTTCCTTCTTAGATATTTCAACCTTTAAACTTGGTGCGTTCTAAACAGTAGTCCTGTTTCAGGTTTCTATATTATTTAGAAGCTTCTAGAGTAATATGCAAAACTTTCCTTGTGAAAGTATTATTAGTCCATTAATCATTATTCTAATGCAACATGCTTGCAAAAAGATCACAACAATGGATAAAATGGAATTGATTTGGGAGCATAGCTCGAAATGAATAAATTATCAAGGATAGTAAGAATAAAAGAGGAATTAATTAGGAACATGTATCTTGAAAAAGAATGAAGTATTCCAAGAACAACCAATTCAATGTAAATAGTATAAAGACTAAGTGCCCTAGATATCGCAGCTTGAGCTTCTCTGTACAAACTTTTTGAAGACCATTCTAAGTTTGACATGTGTTTAGGAGATCTACAGTACTTTGCCGATGCTCCAAGACGCCGCCTACCCTTTCCTGTTGATTCAGGTATAGAAAGATTACCACATGCCCCAATCTAATAAAAATTTGAGCTACTTTGATCACCTCATGTTCCATTCTGGTCCAAAATTTGAGCCGTCCTTTTCGGGTTTTCAACTCAAATCCCCTTTAGTCTCAAGGCGCCCTTTGCGGGTTTTCACCTTGTCTCTCTTTTTTTTCTTTTTCTTTTGGACTCAATACGCCCTTTGCGGGTTTTCACCTTGGTCCCTTCTCCTTCTTTAGGTGAAGTATTTCTCGACTGAATCTGAGTTTACAGGATTAGGAAAGTTTTTACCATCCATCTCACTCAAAATCAATGTTCCTCCGGAAAAGGCCTTCTTTACGACATAAGGTCCTTCCCAAATGGGCATCAATTTCCCTCTAAAGTCTTTTTGTAGAGGGAGGATCTTCTTCAACACCTGGTCCTCCTCGTGGAATTCTCTAGAACAAACCTTTTTTTTATAGACTCGCATCATTCATTTCTGGTACATCTGACTGTGATGAATAGCTTTTAGCCTTTTTCCTTCTATTAGGTTTAACCGATCAGATTGGATCTATTCAGTTTCATCCAACTTTTAGCTCAACCAATACTCGAAGAGAAGAGATTTCAAACTCAATGGGAAAAATTGTCTCCATCCCATAAATCAGAGAGAAAAGTGTTGCCCCAGTAGAGGCCCTAATAGGTGTCTGATAAGCAAGGAGAGCAAATCGTAATGCCAATCTTTGTAAGTCTCAGACGTTTTCCTCACAACTTTTTTGATATTTTTATTGGTCGCCTCCACTACGCCATTCATTCATTTTCATTTTCTTTAAAATATTTTAATTTTTTTTGAATTTTTTGAATTTTTTGATTTTTTTTTGATCGAATCTGAACTCATAGGATTAGGCCAGTCCTTGTTATCACTTTCAATCAGAGTCAATACTTTTCCAGATAAAGTCTTCCACACAAGATCTTCCACTTTTTCATTTGGTATGTGAAAGATCTTTTTTGGTATCAGGTTGCTCTCATAGAGCCTTCTGGGGCGAAGTTTAACTATGATAGAAATCTTTGGATCTTTTCTTTTAATCGGGATAAAATATAATAAAAACTCGAATAGATGGAAAATCGACTTTAATGGTCAAAACCATGATAAGCCAAAGAGAAAGGCGTTGTCCTGGCCAAGAATTTTCTCTGCATCGTTCATGATGTTAATCTTGAACATACTACAAATTTATGATATTTTGTTGTTGCTCAGATTACAGTGTCAGTGCTTAACCCGGACATGACCGTGTGAAGACATCTTTGAACTCTTGAAGTAACTTAACAAGGTCTTGCTTCGTTTCTTCAGTTATGCATCTTTACTACTT
Organism: Gossypium hirsutum; assembly: GCF_007990345.1. Taxonomy (NCBI): domain Eukaryota; kingdom Viridiplantae; phylum Streptophyta; class Magnoliopsida; order Malvales; family Malvaceae; genus Gossypium; species Gossypium hirsutum. The sequence goes on along the minus strand of NC_053440.1, from coordinate 26,089,782 downwards.
TTCCCTTCTCAAAGGTCATAATCTCCATTGTCTATTCCTGAGGTAAAAGTTGTTTCTCTTCCTGCTCTACCATCCTCAACAAGTTCGGAGATGGGCTACAATCTACGTCATTTTCAAAGTTATGAGATCCCTCTAAACACATGTCTCGGTCAAAAGGAGATTCTAAGAATGTAGCAGCGCCACTCATGTTATTGATATCTAGGGACCTATTGTAGATACAAATGAATATATAAAGAATGTATGAATTTATGAATAATTATTTGTACAGTATAATTTTGAATGAAATGAAAGAATGGTTTGGAAGAAAATCTCCAAAAGAATGAAAGAATTCATATGAAGAGAATGAAAGAATATTTGATCAAAATGCAAATATGTATTTCATTAAAATAATGACGTTCAGACATGAGCCTATTTCACAAAGGAATTCTTATCACTTCTAAGCTAGAAGCAACAAGTGTGTTCTGAACATTACTCTGAGTAAGCTCTAAATACTACAAAGATTTCTTCTGCAGTCTGATTATTTAGAACAATCTCAGGTTTATAAGGGCAGATATATAACAGGTCATTTTTCAATTGTGTTCATGTATGGCATTGATGTGAACGTTTCCCAACACTTATTCATACATCGCATTCACTTCATTATCAATATGATTGGGTAGCAGATTTTTTGCATTAGATGAGTCATTGAACTTGACAATGCCCATATTGATGAATCTTTCAACTAGCTTCTTGAAGGTAGTGCAATTTTCTATAGAATTCCCTATAATTCCCGCATGGTAGTCACATTGTGTGTTCGCATCATACCATTTGGGATACGGTGGTTGTAGAGGTTTCATGTGAAAAGGGGAAACAATGTGTGCATCAAACAAACTGTGATATAGCTCTCTATACGACATTGGGATTGGCATAAATTGGAGCTTCTCGATCTTCGTACCAGAATCTTGCCTTGATGAGTTTTGTTGATTAACAACCACCTTTCTTGGCTGACTTACAGTAACTAATTTTGAGTAACCTGTGTTGTTCACCCTATTTTCTTTTCTCCCTGAGGCTGACTTCTTGTTATTCTCTCTGGCATCAATCTTTCCACTACTTATGGCATTCTCAATCATCTCGCCATTCATGATTATATCTGAGAAACTTTTTATGGCGCTTCCCAACATGTGCGTGATGAACGGGGCTTTTAATGTGTTAATAAAGAACATCATCATTTCTTTCTCTAGGAGTGGCAGCTGAACTTGAACGGCAACTTCCTTCCATCTCTATACATATTGCCTGAAGCTCTCACTTTGTTTCTTCTCCATGTTCTGTAGAGTAATTCTATCAGGAGTCATGTCCGTTACATGACTATATTGCTTCATGAATGCTTGAGCTAGGTCCCTCCATGAACCAATCCTGGTACAGCACAATTGATTGTACCATTTGGATGCTGCCCCTACCAGACTATCTTGGAAGCAGTGTATTAGTAGTTGATCATTGCTAACGTAGCCAGTCATTCGCCTGCAAAACATGGTGATGTGAGTTTCTAGGCAACTGGTTCCATTATACTTCTCAAGTTCTGGCATCTTAAACTTGTATGGAAGCACTAAGTCTGGGACCAAACTCAAGCCGTTGGCATCAATTCGAAGATAATTCTCAATATTTTCCATTGCCCTAAATTTTTCTTCAAGCCATTTACACCTTTCCTCCAGTTGTTTTGGCAATTCCTCTTTTGCTCTTTCCTTTTCAACCACTTCGTCGAAATCAGGCACAGCAGGATTAACAAGGTTATCTCCGAGGTTAGAGCTGGATCCAGCTTGGAAGTTCATTGGTATTGAGGTACCGGCCCAAAACTACTGAGACCTAATTGTGACAGAGGATTTGTACAGGTACACCTCAGCTTGGGTCTGCACATGTGGAAGAGTAAAACTTGGAGGATAGAGAGGTCCATCATTGTCTCCTTCTTCAGCACCAGCCATAGGGCCTTTTCCCTTATGATTTTCCCCAGCCAACAATTTATTCAACTGATTCATCATGTTTCTTTGGGACTCCAGCATTTTTTCCGTGATATCTTGCTGAATTTTAGCTCGCTGCTCTCGCACTTGCAGCTGAATTTGGTCTTGCATCTCTTTTTGGAATTGTTCAAGTTTTTCCAATCTTTGGTCCATGTTTTTGGTTTTTGCTCGAGTACCGTAAGGGTGTTTGGTTGATTGGTTTTCCAGATTAATTGAAATAATTTTAATCAATTAGGATCTTTTGGTGGTTTTTAATGTATATGATGTAATGTAATGCAAATGCATGAGATGAATGCAAAAAGGGACGTTGATTCTTATTCAATCCCGTTTAGAAAAATTTACTAGAAGACAAATTTCTTTACATAAAACGGATATATATATACGGCTTTGCCCTCATACTATAATGAAATGCCATGCAATCAAAATGCAGTCAAACAAAACACAAGAAGTTAGTATCAGGTATAAAAAATAGACAGGAAATGATCAAGTACCTACTCAGGTAGCTACTAAGGGTAAACGTAATTCTACCTAAGGTGAGTTCCTAGAGTTCACTATATGAGGTTTGGCTTCTAAGGAAAAGGTACCCGAACCAGCAGATTCCTCGATCTTCACCCATTATAGGCTCATATAGACCGAGTTCAGTTCAGGGGAATACATTTCCCTATGGCTACACGGAGATGAAAATCTCATGAAGACATAGGTACGGATGTATTCTAAAAGCAATCCACTATCCTGAACAGAGGTGAAAACCTCACGAAGGACTAGTTTCTCACTCCCACTTAGAGGGGTAAAATTGACCAACCAATGCAATGCAAAATGCAGATACACATTGATAGATTTAGACGACACTATGATTAAAACCATGAAAATAACGGATAAAATGCAAAAGGAGAATTCGTGAATTTAAAACAAATTTTGACTTTTCGACCAAAAGACAAAAATTAATTAATTTACGGCTCGACTCTCTAACCAGTCCCCAATGGAGTCGGCAAGTTGTCAAAACCATTTTTTATTTTGAAAAATGAGAGTCGAATTTAAAAACAAAAATGGACAAGCTTCGGTTTAAAATTTTTTACGCTTTAATTCAAGAAGAAATACTCGATTACTTAAATTCATCGAGGAAAATTGAAGCCTAGTAAGTTAGGGTACAATCTTCTCGAGAATCTTGGATAACGAATATATTGAAAAACTTATGGATAAAAACGATTACAATATTTTAATAAAACATAACCTTTTAAACGAACGTACAACGCAAAAGGATAATTCAAAAATAAAATATATATTAATGAGCAACGAATAATCAATAAATAAATATAAAAAAAACATAGTAACAATAATATCTCAATTGTACATTATGCCAATATCAATATCAACATTCAAAAGCTAATAACAAATGAGCCAATTAATGCAAATGCAAACTAAATGTACAAGTTTTGAAATAACTAAAACAACAAATGGCATGAAGGAAATGGAAATTGTAAAACAATAAAGTATATGTACAAAAATTTAAAATAAATAATATACAAGAAATTGAAATAACCAAAAATTGAGTTAAAAATAAATACTATGTGGGACAATAATATTTAAACAAATTTTAAAATAAATGTTGCATATGAGAAAAATCAAAATAAGCACTATACAAAATAATATACATATATTAATCTAATAAGTGTTACGTATAAAGTGAAAACAAGATATAAATAATGGTGTATGTAATAATATGTAAAAGTTGAAATATACAAAACATAGAAGAAGGTATTTTAAAGAATGAAATTATATACATATAAGTAGCTTAAAAAAGAACGTATTTAAGGGGAACTAAAAAAAATCATAGTTATAATAGTATAAAATAACAATATATTCATAGAATAAAAAAAATATATAGATTATATACATATAATTATATTGTATGAGAATACTATCATATAATTCTTTAAAATGTAAAAATATAAAAAAAAATTAAAAATAAATACATTATAAAATAAGACTATTTGAAAAAAATATACCAATTATATTAAGCTTATATAAAAATATATACATAAAAATCGTATATGATAGATCTAAATAATGATATGATAAGTTTAAAACTATAGTACATGATAAATTTCAAATTATGATGTATGATAAATTTAAATAATATTAATGATAATGTAAAATTATAGTATATTAAATATGAAATTAATACTAACGATAAATTTAAAACAATGTTAAACTTAAATATTAAATAATACTATATTTAAAAAAAATAAATATGTCAAAAATATGAACTAATTAGATTTAAAATTAAACTAATAAAAATTAAATTAGAATTGAAACAAAATTAAAAAGTGAGAAAATAAAATAAAATAAAGTAAAATAATAGGTCAAAGATTGAATTGAAACTAAAACAAAATTAAAAGGGCAAAAAACAAATTTAAAAAAAAGGGCTAAAGTACAGCGCGCGGATAACATGAGGGATCGAAAGGGAAATATTCCCAATCTCCAAAATGCAGCGCTACAATGTGGATTAAATTGACATACAAATGAAATCTCTGTGCCCAATTAAAAGAATAACAAAAGGTTAAATTGAACAGCATAGCGTAAAGGAAAGGACTAACTGCGCAAATTACCCTTTAGGGTGAGAACGTGCGGATCTTATTCTCACCAAACGGCGCTGTTTTTGTGCTTTTATTTAAGTTAAATAATTTTTTTTAAAAACCTATTCTATTTTATTTTTTTCCAAAAATAAAAAAGGGTTGTTGCTCTACTAGGGTTTTGCTTTTAACCCTTGAGCGCCATCAATTGAGGCTTCTAGATTTGTGCCCTTGGCCCTCGCCTAACTTCTGATCGTGACGGAGTAGGCAAAGTCAGGTAAACCTCTCATCTCTCTAACCTTTCCTTTTATTTTTATTTTGGTACACAGTTAATGAACAAAAGAGCAGAAAAGAAAAAAAAACAAAGAAAAATCTTTATTCACCTTTCGAATACTCGGGTTGTGTTTCAACTTCTTTGAATATTTTTTGATTTTTTTATTCCCTTTTGCGTCCCCCTAATTACAGTGCTTCCTTTGGCTTTTTATAGCCAAGAAATAAATAATAAAATGAAATCCTAAAAATCTAGTCTGTTATTCATTTTCTGTTGTTCTTTGTGTGCTACTTGCTATTTGTGTTTGTTGCAGGTACAGCTGGCGTGGAGAAGCACGCGCACGGTGGTGCAATACGTGCGGGGAAGAGGCGCGCCTAGGCTACTGTTGTGGCGACTGAAACAAAAAGCTACTGAGGAAGGCTAGGGTTTCCTGCTATTTTTGGTATTGAGTTTCTGAGTTTGGTTTAATGGTTTGGGGCAGATTAATGGGCTGTTTGTATTGTACATAGTGTAACGGGTTTGTTTATTTGGTCAGGGGTTTACTATTTGGGCTATTTGGGTAGGACCTTATTGGGCTAATGTATTTAGTTTTTAATTTTTTTATTGTAATTTGGGCATTTAAATATTGTTTTGGTTTTTATATTTTTTAATTGGGCCCGGGGCAAAATTGGGTATTAAAGTTATAAAAGTAATTTAACAATTAAGTAAAGTAAAATAACATAAAATAAAAGTATCATCTTTTTTAGTTGAAGTTTCCACCGAAATTAAAAAAAGTAAAACCTCCAGTTTTTACCTTGAACGTTCGATTATGTTCAAGTATTGCATGTAAGCAAAATTTGTCCCGTTTTTAATGATTTTTATGTTTTCGAGATCGTTGTAGCTTAATCTAGCTAGCCTAGGGATCAATTTGCAAAATTGTTAAAGATTTAGGGTTTTTCCATGAATGTTCTTGCATGGTTCTTGATGTTTAATGAAAGATTATGAGTCCTTGTTGATAAATAAACAAGTTTGTAAAGTGATTTTTTATGAAATTGTCATTTAGGAATTTATTTCTAAAAGTAGCAAAAGTTCATGTTAAATTTGTGAAATGATTGTTTGTATATATTGATTTAGGTCCCTAGAGAAACTGGATAGCTTGAGAAAAGGATGAAAATTTTTAGATTTCAACTTATGAGCTTAAGGACTAAATTGTGAAAAGTTAAAATATTAGGGGTAAAATGGTAATTTTGCAAAATATGAAATATGGACTGAATTGAATAGTAGAAGTATTAAAATGTATTGAATTTGTCTATTTGGATCAAGATAGACCACGTACGGACTTAGATCAGGGAAAAGCTAAAGCTTCGAATTAATCGACTTCGTTTTTATGCTTTAATCATCGAGGTAGGTTCGTAGGAATAATTATCATTTTAACGTTATTTCTATTATATGTTAATATGTTAATTGTTATATAATTGAATGATGAATATTCAACAATGCCCTTACGGTGATTGAGTCCCAGTTGAACCTTAGGAATTCGTAGGATACAAATGACATGTCATTAGGGTTTTCATGTTTCGGGTGCTGGTCTTGAATGTCCTACCGATGGTTGAGGTCTTTCATTTGTTGCGGATACTCCACAGCTGGTGTGAACAGCATCGTGTACCTTACATTTTGACCCACAGCTTGTGTGAGTAGGCCTATTTCACAACTCGTGTGAGTAACGATGTAGAGGAAATGTTACGGTTATATGTTTAAGCACACTTCGTGTGAGTTTTCCCGAGTATCCAATGATATTCTAAATGGTTCAACAGGCATGAAAAGGAAAGGAATGATAAGTGTTCAAATGAACTATGTCTTGTAGTTATGAAAAGGATTGAAATGGAAATCTTCAATGGAAGTATACTTATGTTCATGAAAATGATGAATTCAAAAGAAGTATGTTCATGTACAAATAGCTTACCTTATGTGAATTCAAGTGAATTATGTTTGAATGTACTAGCATTTTTTGTTGATGGCGGTTAGGCTTGTGCCAAGCTTGTGGTTGGATTATATTATGCATTAATCTTAATTTTAATTAATGAAATAGTATGTTATGTTTCATGTTTTATGAGCTTACTAAGCATTATGTGCTTACGTAGTTTTCTTTCCTATGTTTTTAGATAATTAGAAGCTCGATCAATTTGGAAGCTCATTAGAGATCTATCAGACTATCCAACATATTCGGTAGTTTTTGATGTTTTTTCCAAGGTTATAATGGCATGTATAGGTGGATTTGTTATGATAATTATTTGAAAGTTAGTTGATAAGTTTTGCATGCATAAGTTATTTTGGTTGGTATACTTTTGGTACTTTTGATGCCTTACTAGTATGTGTTAATGTGGAAATGATTTGATGCATATTTGAATGGCCAAAATGGTATGTGATGAGTTAAGTTCAATATGGTCAAGATATGGTAAGTTTTGGAAATGGTTTTGAACTATGTGTGTATGATTGAAGTGTGGTAAAATGCATATGTTTAGGTAAGTTTGTATGTTTGCATTTGAGGTGCCTTTTATGGCATATTGGTTGAATGAATTTGGACTATTGGATTCATCATTTCATGTTAGTTTTGGTCATGTTTTGATGCTTTGATTAGGTGTTCTAAAGGTCTTTAGATGGTTTCTTGAATTGGTGATGGAAATGACTTGTTTTTGGGCAAATTCATTTCCATACGGCCTGAGACACGGGCGTGTGACTCAGTTGTGTGTGACACATAGCCAAGTGATGTGATTGTGTGTCCCTATAAGTTTGAATGCATGCAAGTTAGGCTGTTACACGGCCCAGCACATGGCCTGGCAAATGGGTGTGTATGGCTATTTTGAGAGTTACACGGCCTGGCACACGGGCGTGTGGCTTGGCTGTGTGGCCCAACACAGAGAGTTACACGGGTAAGGACATGGGCTGGGGCACAGGCTAGGACATGGTCGTGTATCCCTATTTTGATTGTAACACGACCTGAGATACGGGCATGTGTCTCAACTGTGTGAGGCACATGGCCTGGCCACACGGCTGTGTGATCCCTATAGTCCAAGTTTTCTAACTTTTTCATGAAGTTTCCAATCGCTTCCAATTTGGTCCCGAATTGACTCTAATGTATTTTTAGGGCGTCGGGGGCTCAATTTAGGGACAAATTGTATGTGAATGAAAGAATTATATATCAAGTTGTTGTCAATGTATTAAATGTATGTTTAATGTTCAGTTTGTTCGGTAATGATCCGTAACCCTATTCCGACGATAGATTCGGGTTAGGGGTGTTCAGTTTGTTTGGTAATGCTCTGTAACCCAATTCGTCAGGAAGATATGGCGAATACTAGTCAGCCAAACAATCTACCCAATGAACCGAGGTGTTATTGATAGATTCAAATACTTTGTCTTTATTTAAACCATTGAAAAAAATCATTACAAGGATTCCCCTTTTAGTTAAAAACCATTATTCTTCGCTTGTTCGGTAGCACATTTCTACAGAAAATAATAGTATTCATTAAAGACAATCTAATTCAATCACTTCCATCAATGGCGAATGCACTTAAACCAAAAGACAAGTTGTAAACTGTAAATCAGTTGAAACACCTTTATAATAAGGGGCAATTTTGATTTTAAAACAAAACAATAAAATTGCAAGGTGAAACCAAAAGTTAACTACAAAACATATGTATATGGCATCTGCAAAATAGCCATGCATGATACAAAAAAATGACAAGTGACTAACTTGTAGACGCTGTTGGGATTACCAGTACACCCCGTGGCACAGTGGAAAAATATTCTGGTGATCCTCAGCCATGGATCCATGTACGAGAAACGAATCGAGTTGAAACAAGGGTCAAAAATATACCTTTCAGAAACTGAAAAGTGATGAATGATGTTGTTGATAGGATCCCTTTCGGAGATGTCGATTCCAAGCTGTAACAATAATGTGTCACTCTCTACGTAATCGACCGAGTCAAAAAACGAACATCAATTTTTTCTTGAACTTTTCAGAGAGTATTTTCAAGAACGATTTCTAGACCTTTTATTTTGCTTTCTTGGTAACCCTAACACACTAAGGGATTTTTTCCTTTATTTAAACTGATATGATATATCAGAAAATAAAAACGGGATTATTCCCTTATTATTAGAGAAACAAATGGAAAGTCAAGAAAAATATTATATTCTTTCCAAAAGAAGATCACTTTCCATGTCCTTTTATATTTTTGACCTAAATTATTTTTATAATTGTTTATATTAATAATTTTAGTAATATATAAAATTAATATTTTGTATGAATCAAAGTGATATATTAGTTTTACCTGTGTTCTCTATTTATGTACAACAAGTTTGTACATATAATGTGTTCAACATTTAACTATCAAATTAAATTAATTCAACAATTAATTAAATTCATCTTTCAGCTAAATATAATACCAAATGTATTTGGATTTTGTTCGCTTCAACTATAGGGTGTGACCCTATAAGCTCTTGTAATGTTGGTAGTAATACTAGAACGTTTCTACCATTACAAGTAATGAGTGACATCTACCATTGCGTCATTGCTACCCAAGTGATTCGAACCCACCGCATCATGTTATGACACCACTCAACACCATCGAGAATGGCCTAAACACGAGGGCTCCAAGTGCAAGATGAAGCTTAACTTCAGCTCAATTAGCTCAATCTTAGTTTTCCCAGCTTGTTCTTAGCATGACCCATCCAATGGAGCTCAATTCGAATTGATTTTAGCTCATTGAGTTTGATTTTAATTTATTTAATTTCATGCATTTAAGTTTCTGAAATAAATTGAGTTAGTTTAATTAGTTGATACAGCTCCATAATTATTAAGTATTTAATTTGTTTAAATCTGACATTTTAATTATGTGTGTTAACTACGTTCTTTGTTAATACATGTTTTTAATATGTCCTAATTAGTACATATCATAAATTTTTTCAGCTCATTACATCTAATTAATTTGTCTTGCTGTTGTCGTTTTTAATATGTCCAGCTTATTACATTTTTTAATTATGTTTTTGTTAGCCGAATTTAATTAGGTGGCTGGACTATAATTAATTTGTCTTAATTTAGTTAGTATGATAATTAGTGTTTAATTTGTCTTGATGCCATTTAGTGTAGCCGAACATACATTTGAACTTAATTTAGTTCATGCTTTTCTTGTAGGATGGCCGAATGCATGAAGGAGCATTAAAGTCCAAGTGCATGCATGGTTCAATACAACTTATGGGAGCATACATGAAAGGTTGGATACATGGATGACTGGATTCATGGATATGGCTCATTCTTTGATGATTCAAGGTGCTTATTCAACCAAGGAGAGCAGCCAATTTCACTTCCCAAAAGCTGCCTGATCCACTCCCCAAAACAGCACCTATGTTCACATTTGGAGTTCACACCAAGGACCATTTGGCTGATCATTGTTCACACTTCCAAAGACTTTTCCAGCTCCTTTTGCACACTTTCAAGGTTGTTCACGTCATCCTTTAATGCTAGTATCTTTTCAGCCAATAATTGCATTTTAATGAGCTCATTTAAGCTTAATTGGCTGAACCTAGCTGCAGCCATGTACCATGCAACTTCTCCAAGTGCATTTGCTCTTCTAGAAACCGTCCCTTGAGCTTCAAATTCAGCTGAATTTAGCTCCAGCAATTTAGTGTTTTATTTCCAGAATTTTCTAGCATTTTCTAGCCTAATTAATTACTTAGATATTAAGTCTTTGCTTAGGCCATTTGGCTACCTAGCTGAACACTATAAATAGTTCTTCATTTTCATTGTAAAAGGACTTTTTTTATCATTTGATTAATATCATATTACTTTTGAGTGTTCAAACTCTCATTGTTCTCTTTAGACTGACTTGACTTATCAAGACAACTCTTGTGGCGTCAATCTCGTCTTTCTTTCAAACTTATCACTTTTATAAGTGTGGCGTTCACCTATACCGTAGGTTCCTATCTCCCTAGATAGCGGGTCTCGATCCTATCCAGCTTTTCGCCAATCACCTTAAAACATTTAAGAATCAGGTCCTAACCTTTGTTACGGGTTCATTCTTGTTTTGAGTTTACTATCCCATCCATCCATCTTTCTTATCTTTGTTTATTTCGTTGTTTAAACTAACTTCTTTCGAAATATAAACCTTTGTGAATCTATTTCCATCTTTCAAATCAGCCTACTTTGAACCATCCAAGTCTTACTTAATTTTACGATCGGACACATCAAAGACTCGACTCAACTCACTAAGCTGATTTGCATCTGTAACAGCCTGATTTAGAGCTTAGTCAGAATAGTGGTTTTTGAGACCACAAATCTGAAGAGGAAAATTTTTTTACTATATTTTTATGGTCTACAATTTCACGGAAAGATCTCGTGAAAATTTCGTTCGAAAATTTTGACGTTTGGGCACTCAATTTAGTCAAAAGGACTAAATTATAAAAAGTGCAAAAGTTGAGTTTTATTTGTTAAAGGTATTTAATTGTTATGGAATTATAAATTAGGGGTCCTTATGTGGTAATTAGACCATTAGTTAGTGATAGACAAAAATGGACAAGAAATAAGTGAAATAGGATTTTTTAAGTAAGGTCATTTTGGTAATTTAGTAAATAAATAAAATTAAAATGGGAAAAAGATGTAAAAAATGGTGTTATCATATTTGCTTGCTACTGAAACTTGAAGGACTCCATAGCTAGGGTTTTGGCCACTTTCAAGCTTGATTGTAAGTGTATTTTAGCCCCGTTTTTAATGTTCTTTGCATTTTTGAGATTCCCGTAGCTCGGTTTATCTATTTCTACTGTTATTTTGATAAATGTGAATATTAAACTAGCTAAATTTGCTATTATAGATCAAGAAAGACATGGAATCAACCTCGATAAGGGAAAGGAAAACATTATGGATTGAATTGCAAAATTCCTATATTTTGCACCGAGGTAAGTAATATGTAATTAATACATTGTTTATAACTATTTCTGATATTTTGTTATAATATATGAGAAATGGTTGATGAGAAATGGTTGAATATGAAATAGTTATATAACAATTAAAAATTTAGAATTTATAGTTGAATCGATTAAAATCTGCTTGAATTTTGGATATATCATTGACAAGTAATAAGTGAAGTAGTTGAATTGAATTATTAAATTTGTTATGGGATTGGAATGAAATATTGAAATTGTAATTTGTGTACAGATAAATTGTAAATCCTTGAAAAGTAAGAATCTCTGTGGGACTGTCAGAATAAGAAAGGCTTGAATAAAGTGCCTATAAACATGTGTGTAGTACTAAGTGCAGGCTACTCCGTGTATCGATAGATAATGGTCACATGTGTAGTACTATGTGCAGGCTACTATGTGTACCAGAAGGATTTGGTCACGTGTGTAGTACTATGTGCAGGCTACTACGTGAACCGGAAAGTTTGATCACGTGTGTAGTACTATGTGAAGGCTTCTACGTGTATTGAATGATAATAATTACACGGGTGGTACTATGTGCAAACCACCAAATATTCGCTATTATACCGACGTGTTCAACGGGATATGAGTATTGATAAAAAATATGAGTATGTGATTGAAGTGTGAAAATTTTCTAAAGAGTAACTGGAGTGATGAAGTTTCGTACTGTGTTTACAAAATAAATTGTTGTAATGTTATGTAAATGAGTGAAATTGAAACAGAACATATTCGAACAGTGGAACTGATGTTAGTTTAAAAAATCACCAAAACTTTTATAAATTGAGTTATTTGGTTGAATAAGATATGGAATTAAAGCTTAATGAGTTTACTTTCATATAAAAGAAGCAGATCAAGAAAAAGAGTCGTATATTTTGAGATATTTGAATTTTAGTGAGGTAGGGTCGGATTGAATTCGGAATCCCCTATTCTGACTTGGAAAAATCATTAAAAATTGCAAACAAATAATTATGAGATATAGTTTATATGATTAGAATCCTTAATGAGTCTATGTTCAAAAGAAACAAACAAAAATATCATCTGAATTCTGTACAGTGAGATAATTTATTTTTAGTGATGAGAGGTCAGAGATGTTGAGCAGTGAAACAGGGGTGACTTTAAAGAATAAAATTTACTAATCAGCCAAGTCAAAAATTCTAAAAATTTTATGATAATACGGTATATGATTATAGTTTTAGGGAAAATTTACGAAACTTAATTTAGAGTTTTGTAGCTCCGAATAAAACTAATTTAGTGACTGCAATGCAGCAAAATAGTTTTCTGGAATTTGAATAAATATCAAATTTATGGTTGATTAAAATTATGTTATCTATGGAAACATGTTTTAAATTTGTTTATCAATTACATACGTACTTAATAAGGTCTATCCTTACTTCTCTTTTTCTTTTCTTGTTTTATAGTGTTATCTACATTCTTTTTATGTGAATATTCTTTATCACTCAAGATCAAATTTTGTATATGTCGATTTAATCGCATGACATCAATAGAATTGCTAATGCAAAATTTATCAAGAGAAAAACTTGTCATAGCACTAGCTAGAGCGAAATCATCAACTTTAGTCATAGAATGACAAGTAATCCAATCAAAATGAAGAAATCTTTCACAAACCAAGTTTTCAGTAATTTTCTCAACAACATTCAAATGTGATTGTCGTGAATCAATGGCTAAAAACTCTTTACCTTGCTTACCTTTAAGTGCTTGTGGTTTAATGTCAACTTTGACCTTACCTTTATCGATCAATTGAAATAGTCTCTCGTTGGGAAGGTAATGAAGTTGAAACTTATCATTCAAATCTTGAGAAACCTGAAAAGAGGAAACAACTTGAGGACAACTCACTCGTTGGTTAGTTAAAACATTCCTCGCTTTTCATGTTCTCTCTCGTCTTTTTCACTCGTTTCTTTTTCAAATTCTCTTTCTTTTTCCACAATATTTATTTTTGTTGAATACTCACTTTCATTCTTTATTTTGCTTTCTTTTTCAACAACTACACTCATTTCTTGGACATTTTCTTTTCTTTGTTCAATCTCTCTCTTTTTCATTTTTCTTTTCTCACTCGCATGCTTTTGCAATCTCAATCTCCTTTTCCTTTCTTTCATTCTCTTTTTCAGTTTTCTTTTCTCTCTCACATGCCTTTTCAATTTCATTACAAGAGGGGGAAAACATAAAAGAATAAAAATGAGAAACCTTTCGTTGGAAAAGATAGAAAAAGATAGAAAGGATCCAAATATGAAATAAGATCATCTTTTTGAGATTGAATCTTCGTGGTTGAATACCTTTTTGCATACGAAGAATTACTTGGACCTTTTCGTTCGTCTCTGTAATAGGCTTCAAACTAATAGTTTGAGTTATTTCGTCTCGAAGTGCTCATTGAATAGGAATCTCGATAGGGATCTCTTCTCACATAATCGTTGGACGATAAACTCTTTGACAATCTAGTTTTTGTCCTTTGGCTTGAAGAAATTTTCTCCCGATGGTAGGAAGATGGAAGGAAATGCTTGTGCATCACATCTTTCATTTTGGACCAGGTTGATATTGGGCACTCTCCATTTCGTCTTCGACTCATGGTGAATTGATCCCACCAAGTCATGGCATAATCAAAGAAACCATTCGCCGCAAGCTTTACTTTCTTGCCCTCCAAGTAGTCATGGCACTGAAAACCAATTCTACTTGCTTTTCCCATTCAAGGTACACCTCCGGATCGGATCGACCTTTAAATAGTGGAATGGCTATCTTGTTACTCTTTAAATCTCCATCAACACGTTCATGTTCTCTAAAGCCTCAGTTTCTATGAATGTGTCGCCTTTTTGATGCGATCCCGGTCGCATCATGTTACGACACAACTCGATGCTACCGAGATTGGCCCAAACTCGAGGGGCCCAAGTGCAAAAATGAAGTTTTTAATTTCAGTTTGTCAATTTGGCAGCTGGAAAATAAGGACTTTGATTCATTAATTTTTAGTTATTTTAGTTTGTGTTTTTAATTATGTCATAGTTTGCACATCATTAATATGTGTTCTGCATTTAATAAAGTCATGCATTATGTAACTTTCATGTTAGTTAAGTTTGTATCATTAAATTAAGTCAAGTTAGATTAATTATGTAACTTTCATGTTAGTTAAATTTGCATTTCAAAACCATGCATTTAAGCATCTTAGTTTAATAAATGAGTTGCTGGACATTTATTCAACTCATCTTAGTTTTAATTAATAAGTGTTTTTGTTGAACTTTATTTAATAAGTGTTGTTCTTAATTAATCTAGTTCCTAGGATTATTTATTGATGCATGAGTTAAGTTCATTTAATTATGCTTCTTTAATTAAACTAGTTGCTGGAATAATTATTGCATATATGTTTTAGTTCATTTATTTAAGTAAGTTTAACGTTTGCTATGATTAATAAGTGTTTTCATTTGTTTAATAAACTCATTTTAATGTGTTTATTACAGGTGACTTTTTAGCTTATAGTGGTTACAATTCAAGGCTGTTACACATTTAATTAAGTGGTTGTTCAAGTTCTTTTGAGCTACAATTAAAGGGGCTGTTATAAAGGGAGCTTAAAATCATTAAAGGAGTTTTTAAAGAGCATTTTATGCCCTTTAAAATTCAGCAGCAACTCTTCCACTTCCAGCCGTTTTTGGAGCTTTCAAGAGAAATTAATCAAGCCTTTGAATGTCATTAAGGAGCTGGTTAAGAGATGGTGTCTATTCAACTAGCCAAGAACAACTCAAGAGTCATTTTCTAAGCCATTAAAGACATTCAAATCAGATGAATTAAAGTGATTTTATGGAAGGAGTTATTTGGTTCAAAGAATAAGAAAAGACATCAGTTTTTATGGCACATTAAGTGGATGTTTTTGACCATTCGGTTACCTTGTTTTAGCATTATAAATAGATGTAATCAGCCATAGAGAGAAGAACTTTTGGATGAATATAGATGAAATATTTGAATTGTGAGCTATCCAATTCTCTTTGTTCTTACGGAATTGATTTGACTTATCAAGCTTAGCTTGTGGCGTCTATCCATTTCTAGTTTTCGAACTTATCACTTTCATAGTGTGGCGTTCATCATATACCAAGGTTCCTATCATTCTTGATAGTGGGTCGAGGTCTTTTCTTTGTTGTTTTCCTATACTGTCATTCACCTAAGAGCTACTTTGAGTCTCGGGTCAACAACCTCTATTGTTGGTTCATTCTCTGCCCTTAGCCAAATTTTTCCATTCGTTGATAAACCCATTTCCCTTTTAAACGTTTGTTTGTAGCCTTGCTTCTATTTTGAAACAAACTTAGCCTTACTCAAATTCACGATCGAGCAAACACTAACGACTCGAATTAATCACAAAATGAGTTAGTATCAAATTGGTATCAGAGCTAGCGAATTTGGAGTAAGAATCAACGTTGTCGGCATTACGGTATAGTAGTTTCTCGAAAAAAAACTCGAAAAAAAATTCAAAAAAAATTCAAAAAAAAATTCAAAAAAAATTTTTTTGGTTTCCATTCAAACTTAAAAGATTGGATATCAAGTTGTGAAAAAAAATTTTGAAAAAAAAATTGTGAAAAAAAAAATTGTGAAAAAAAAGAGAGCTAGTTTTGAAATTTAGTTTTTGTTTGTTGCCCAAATTTTAGTCATTATTACCTTCTACTATTTCGCCACACCCAACCTTTTCATTTCTTTATTTCAAGCCTACCTTCCTTTGTCCTACAATAATCTTACCAAGCCCAAACATCAAGTTTGTAAGCCGACCCACAACAATTGCTTTTTAAGTCTAAATAATTCCTAAAAACTTAGAGAGGAGGAGTGAGTGGAAAGAGGCAAGAGAGTAGTGAATTTATTCAAGAGAAAAAAATCCAAGTGTGTGAGATTTCATTGTGAGTGGATAGTGAGATTCTTTGTTGTGAGTTCTTAGAAAAAAATGTCACGAAGTTTGGAAAAAATTCAGACAAGGGAGTTGGATTCCGTCCTGTAAGAATTGTTGGAGGAAGTGTGCCAGATTTTACACTCCAAGCCTTTACGCATGAAATGGAGCATCTATTTGATCGAAAACTCAAACCCATCAAGAAACGATTGGATCGTGTCGAAGAGCGGAGTCATCGAGCAAGAACCCAACGGGAGCAAATTTATCCAAATGAAAGGACAGAAATGAGATCATCAAGGAGACGAACATTCGAGGAATATGTGAAAAGAGACCTTTATCCAGATTCCTATTCTTCAAGGAATTTAGGCCAAAATAAATCCAGCTATGAGTTTGAAGCCTATCAAGGTAACGAACGAGAAAGTACAAGTCATTCTTCATATGCATCAAAGTATTCATCTACGGAAAAATCCTTACGAAGAAGTGAATGTGTTTCGTATAAGAACTCATCCATGGAGGTTTATTCACGAAGAGTTGATCATGGCTCTTATGAAGATTCTTCCATTTCTTTCCAACGAAAAGTCTATTGTTCTGATTCTTTTGTATTATCTCCATTTTGTAATAAAATTGAGAGAAGAAAAAGAGTGACGAGAGAAAAAGAAACCGAAAAAGAAACAAAAATTGAAAAAGAGAAAAAGATTGGAGAAAGAAAAGAAAGAGTGCGAGAAACAAGTGTTGTTGAAAATGAAAGAGAATTGATGAGTGAAAGTGAGTTTTCAACAAACAAAGAGATTGTGGAAAAAGAAAGAGAAGTTGAAAAAGAAACGAGTGGAAAAGATGAAAGCCAACAAGAAAAAGCGAGGAATGTTTTTACTAACCAATCTGCAAGTTGTCCTCATATTGTTTCTTCTTTCAAGGTTTCTAGAGATTCAAATGACAAGTTTCAACTTCATTACCTTCCTGATGAGAGACGATTCCATTTGATCGAAAAAGGTAAGGTTCAAGCGCTTAAAGGTAAGTAAGGTAAGGAGTTTTTAGTCAGTGAATCATGGCAATCAGGTTTGAAAGTTGTTGATAAAATTTCCGATAACTTAGTTTTAAAAAGATCTCCTTATTTTGATTTGGTTAATTGTTACTCGCTATTTGTGGTTGATAAATTTGTTTTAAGTGGAGGCATGAAGAGTTGTTCACTCAATAAGTTTTGTGTTGAAAAATCTTTTGATGTTGTTTGATTAAATCCACAAATACAAAATCTGATCATGTTTGATAAAGAGCTTTCATGTGAAACGCTCAATCTGTTTGATCATGATGGTAATGAAAATTTTTTAACTCTTAGTGTGAGATCTTCGCATATTTGCATGAGATTTAAGAGATTTGATTGTTTGAATTTATTTTTGCCTACATCTTCTTTATTTGGCATGTGTGATGTCTTGGTGAAAGTGAAGTTTTTGTTACGTTACAGAACGACTGATCAAAACCATGTTTTTAAACCCGGAGCCTGTATTCCTAAGTTGACGTCAAGCGAAGGTGAGTATCAAAATTGTATTTTGAATCAATGTGTTGACCCCTTCTATTTGCTTCATGTTTTATCTTTATTTAGTTCAAAAACCAAACATGTGAATTTCGTTGGCTTGCCAAGTCAAAATCAAATTTTTGATTCTGGAGGTTGTTGTATATTGTTGCTTAATGGATTCGAACATGTGTTGCATGATTTTAACTTTAATGTGCTTCAAGTTCTTCATAAGTTACTAGCCACAAATTTTTCTGGTCAAACTGAAATGGTGAACAAAAACTTTGTCTTTGATCCCAGTGAATGCTGTTCCATATCATTGTTCAAGGGATTTGGACCATGGAATTCTAATTTTCGAAACTATAATCTTCAAATATCTTGTGAATCAGGTTTGTTTCCATTGAAGAAAAAGGTAATACCAATTTCTGTTTTTGATCCCAGCATTGATTCATATGTTGTTCTTTTGAGTTTATTTGCTCAAGTTGTGACTAAAATCTTGGAAAGTTCTTTTGTGTTTAACCTTCATTGTGTCACTAATTTGTTTTATTGTTTTGTAGGTGGCGTTGTTAGGTGGTACCCTCCTAAAGAGGGATGGCATGCAAATAACCTACTTTCTTGTCGAGCCGTATATGATTCACACGTTCTTGAAAGTGACTTTGTCAGGTTTATGACCAACGAGGTTTGTGACCTTGAGAGGTTTGTCGCGAGCAAATGGCCTGATTTGAGGACAAATCGTTTTCAAGAGGGAGGGTATGATGTGATCCCGGTCGCATCATGTCACGACACAACTCGATGCTACCGAGATTAGCCCAAACTCGAGGGGCCCAAGTGCAAAATGAAGTTTTTAATTTCAGTTTGTCAATTTGGCAGCTGGAAAATAAGGACTTTGATTCATTAATTTTTAGTTATTTTAGTTTGTGTTTTTAATTATGTCATAGTTTGCACATCATTAATATGTGTTCTGCATTTAATAAAGTCATGCATTATGTAACTTTCATGTTAGTTAAGTTTGCATCATTAAATTAAGTCAAGTTAGATTAATTATGTAACTTTCATGTTAGTTAAATTTGCATTTCAAAACCATGCATTTAAGCATCTTAGTTTAATAAATGAGTTGCTGGACATTTATTCAACTCATCTTAGTTTTAATTAATAAGTGTTTTTGTTGAACTTTATTAAATAAGTGTTGTTCTTAATTAATCTAGTTCCTAGGATTATTTATTGATGCATGAGTTAAGTTCATTTAATTATGCTTCTTTAATTAAACTAGTTGCTGGAATAATTATTGCATATATGTTTTAGTTCATTTATTTAAGTAAGTTTAATGTTTGTTATGATTAATAAGTGTTTTCATTTGTTTAATAAACTCATTTTAATGTGTTTATTGCAGGTGACTTTTTAGCTTATAGTGGTTACAATTCAAGGCTGTTACACATTTAATTAAGTGGTTGTTCAAGTTCTTTTGAGTTACAATTAAAGGGGCTGTTATAAAGGGAGCTTAAAATCATTAAAGGAGTTTTTAAAGAGCATTTTATGCCCTTTAAAATTCAGCAACAACTCTTCCACTTCCAGCCATTTTTGGAGCTTTCAAGAGAAATTAATCAAGCCTTTGAATGTCATTAAGGAGCTGGTTAAGAGATGGTGTCTATTCAACTAGCCAAGAACAACTCAAGAGTCATTTTCTAAGCCATTAAAGACATTCAAATCAACTGAATTAAAGTGATTTTATGGAAGGAGTTATTTGGTTCAAAGAATAAGAAAAGACATCAGTTTTTATGGCACATTAAGTGGATGTTTTTGACCATTCGGTTACCTTGTTTTAGCATTATAAATAGATGTAATCAGCCATAGAGAGAAGAACTTTTGGATGAATATAGATGAAATATTTGAATTGTGAGCTATCCAATTCTCTTTGTTCTTACGGAATTGATTTGACTTATCAAGCTTAGCTTGTGGCGTCTATCCATTTCTAGTTTTCGAACTTATCACTTTCATAGTGTGGCGTTCATCATATACCAAGGTTCCTATCATTCTTGATAGTGGGTCGAGGTCTTTTCTTTGTTGTTTTCCTATACTGTCATTCACCTAAGAGCTACTTTGAGTCTCGGGTCAACAACCTCTATTGTTGGTTCATTCTCTGCCCTTAGCCAAATTTTTCCATTCGTTGATAAACCCATTTCCCTTTTAAACGTTTGTTTGTAGCCTTTCTTCTATTTTGAAACAAACTTAGCCTTACTCAAATTCACGATCGAGCAAACACTAACGACTCGAATCAATCACAAAATAAGTTCGTATCACTTTTGCTTTGATTGAAAGTTTGGTATGATGGATTAGACCAACCACCAATAGCAACAACTTTTCTTTTGAAACTTAGAGACATATTGCTTGAACCTCACCACAAAGCCTCACTAGTCACTCACAAAGGAAAAAAATAAGATGGCACTCCACTCGTGTTTCCACTCGATATATTGGTTTTTTTTACTCTCAATTAGACTCACTACTCTCTTGCCTTTTTCCACTCACTCCTCCTCTCTAAGTTCTTAAAGAACTATTTAAACTTAAAAAGCAGTTGTTGTGGGTCGGCTTGCAAATTTGATGTATGGTTTTAGGTAAGAATGTTGCAGGACAAAAAAGGTAGGCTTGAAGCAAAGAAATGGAAAGGGTTGGGTGTGGCGGAGTAGTAGAAGATAGAAATGACAGAAATTCAGACAGAAAACAGAATTTTCAAAACTAACTAATTTTTTTCACGAAATTTATTTAACAACTTGATATACACTCCTTGAGTTTGAATGGAAACTAATTTTTTTTTCACGAATTTTTTTCGATTAAACTACAATACCGTAATGCTGAAAGCATCGATTCTTACTCCAAATTCACTAGCTCCGATACCAAATGATACGAACTCGTTTCAGAATGATTTGAGTCATTCAGACTGCCCGATCGTGAATTGAGTAAGGATAGATTCGTTTCGGTTAAAATGAAACTAAATAGGTAAAATGGTTTCAAACAAAGGTAGTAGGATAAATGGTTAAGTAAAATAATAGATAATTGGCTAAGAGTGAGAATGAACCAACAATAATGGATTGTTGACCCGAGTCTCAAAATGGTTCTTAGGTGATTTATGATGTTAAGGAAATAGCGAAGAACCTTAACCCACTATCAATTATGATAGGAACCAAAGGTATATTGAACGCCACACCAAGTGATAAGTTTGGCAAACAAAGAAAATGTAGACGCCAGAAGCTATGCTTGATAAGTCAGATCAGATTCAAAGGAAACAAATAGAATTGGATGACTCACAATACTCAAATTCAACATATATTCATTAAAAAGTATTCAAGTCCCTTTCTAATACTGATTACATCTATTTATAGTGCTAGAATAGGCTAGCTGAATGGTTACAAAAATTCAAATTAATGTGCCATAAAAATAGAAATAAAAACTCAAGTCTTTTCTCATTCTTGAACCAAATAACTCCTTTCTTGAATTCACTTCAATTCAGCTGAATTGAATGACTTTAATTTCTTGAAAATGACTCTTGAGTTGTCATTGGCCAGCCGAATAGACACCAACTTATTAACCATCTCCTTAATGATATTTTGAACGCTTGATTAATTTTCTTGAAAGAAGAAAAATTGCTGGAAGAGGAAAGGTTGCTGCTAAATTTTAAAGGGCATAAAAATGCTCTTAAAAACTCCTTAAATGATGTTTAAGCCTCCTTTATAACAACCCCTTTACTTTGTAACTGAAAATGACTTGAACTGCCACTTTATTCAATTTATATCAACCTTGAGTTGTAACGGTTATGAGTTAAAAAGACACCTGCAATAAACACATTAAAATAAGCTTATTAAACACATGTAAACACTTATTAAACATAACACACATTATTACTTAACTTAAGTAAATGAACTGAAAACATATGCAACAATTATTCCAGCAACTAGTTAATTAAAGAAGCATAATTAAATCAACTTAACTCATGCTTCAATAAGTAAACCTAGAAACTAGATTAATTAAGAAGTATCTTATTAAATAAAGTTCAATAATAACTCAATTATT
Organism: Gossypium hirsutum; assembly: GCF_007990345.1. Lineage (NCBI taxonomy): Eukaryota > Viridiplantae > Streptophyta > Magnoliopsida > Malvales > Malvaceae > Gossypium > Gossypium hirsutum. The sequence goes on along the minus strand of NC_053440.1, from coordinate 26,067,563 downwards.
AAAAGCTTAAGATGAGTTGAATTAATTGATCAGCAACTCATTTATTAATCTAAGATAAGTTTAATTAAAAGAAACAAATTCAACTTGCAATAAATTGCCATGCACGCTTAGTAAGCTAAATGAGCTTGTAATTAAGCTTCATTTTGCACTTAGGCCCCTCGAGCTTTGGCCAATTCTGAGGTCATCGAGTTGTATCAAAACATGATGCGACCGAGATCGCATCAATTTGTGAAAGAGCAATTCGAGATATTGAATGAAAAAAAAGAGTCACGAAAATGTAAAAAAAAAGGGTGAAGTTTGATTGCATTAATATTTTTTTCTACCTGAATCCATTCTTTTCAACAAAATCATTCGGCCACACTTTTGTTCGTTTTGTGTCTAGCCTACCTTTATACCCACATCAAGTCCTAAACCAAACTGAACATCAACTTTGCAAACAAAATCCACAACAATTGTCGATTTGTCTAAGTAGTCCATCGAGAACATCGAGAGGCGAACTTGAGTGGAAAAAGGCAAGAATTCGAAGAGACTATTAGAGTGTTAAAAGCCAAATTGTGTGAATTTTTTTTGTGAGAGGATTGTCAGGTTTGTTGTGTGATTAAACAAAATGTTAAGAAGTTCTAAATGATTGATTATTATGGCGATTCTTTGTTCGACCCAACATATCAAGCAATTGTTCACGAGATGGGTCAAATACCTCAAAGAAAATTGGAACTCGTTAAAGAACGATTGAAGCAATTGGATGAACGATTCTAACGGGAGCAAATTTCTTAAAGACGAGCAATGGAAACAAGATCGTTGCGGAGACAAACATCCAATGATTTGGTGACAAGAGATTCATACCATGATTCCTATTCAACGAGAAATTCAAGACGACGCAATACAAGTTTCGAGTTTGAAGCTTCTCAAGGTGACGAACAAGAAATTACAAGTAATCCTTCGCATGCACCAAGGTACTCGTCCACCGAGAATCAATCTCAAAAAGGTTATCTTTTTTCGTATATACATCATTCCATACATACCTAACGTGAGTCTTTTCATTCTGATTCATTTGTAACATCTCCATCTTGTAAAGAAAGGAAGAGATAAAAAGAAATAAAAAGAAAAGAGAGGCAAGAGATGTTAATGAGGGAAAATGAGCGAATATGGAATGAGATTGAGAGAAGAAAAATGAAAGAAAAAGAACAACAAATTGAAAAAGAAAAAGAGAGTGAAAGAAGGGAAAAGGAGATTAAGACTGTAAAAGAATGTGATCAAGAAAAGAAAATTTAAAAAGAGAGTGAAAGAAAAGAAAATGAGCAAGAAGTGAGTGCCATCGAATCTTCGAAAATAAAATACACTACGGTAAAAGAACGAGAGTTTGAAAATGAGTTAGAAAAAGAAACAAATGAACAAAATGAAAGTGAACAAGCAAGGAACATTTTTACTAACCAACATGTGAGTTTTCCTCGTGTTGCTTCTTCTTAGGTTCTTGATGATTTCTTGATGATTCAATTGACAAATTCCAGCTTTATTACCTTTTTCGATGAGAGGCAGTTTTGATTAAACGAGAAAGGTAAGATTGTAGATGACCTTAGTCCATCAACGCTCAAAGGTAAACAAGGTAAGGGTTCTTTGTTATGCGAGTCTCAACAAATTCACTCGCATGTTAGTGACAAGATTGATGAAAACTTATTTTGTGAAAGAGCTTCTCACATTGAATTGGCTAATTGTCATTCGTCTATTATTATTCATGATTTCATTTCAACTAATGCCATGAAAAGTTTTTTCTATGATAAGTTTGTGGTTGGCAATTTTATTGAAGGCGTTCGATTAAATGGGCATGAACAAAGTGTGATCGTGTGTGATAAAGATTATTCACATACAAAGTTCGATTTGTATGATTGTTATATTCTGATTGATGATGATTTTGCTTTACATAGCAATACGAAGCGATTTCCTGCTCATGAGTATGATGATGCAAGATTGTTCATAAAGAAAGAGTAAATCAACCCGAACAAAATTTGGTCTTTTGTGATAAAAAGTTGACAAGTAAAATACCTATCTGCTTGTGTGTGATGATAATTTGAATTTGTTGATTCATTGTATAAATTTCACATATTTGTGTAAGTCTGTTCGAATGAAATTTGAGAAGCTTGAATGTTTTCATGTTTGCCTGCCTATATATGGTTTGCTTGGCATGTGCGATTTATTGGTGAAAATGAAATTTTTGTTGAGTTGTGGAACGAGTGATCTAACCCATGTTTTTAAGCCCAGAGTATGTGAACCTAAGATGTTGCTAAGTAAAGGTGAGTACTGTAATTTTGTTTGGAATAAATGTGTTGAACTTTTTCATCTTTTTCAAATTTTATCGCTACGTGTGAAGACAAAGCATGTGAATATTGTTGGCTTGCAAAGTCAAAATTCAAATTACAAATCTGGAAATTGCTCCATATTGTGGTTTAAAAGGTTTGAACATGTTTTGCATGATCATGACTTAAAATTGCATCGTGTCCTTTCTATGATGCCGATCCTAAAATTGTCACATCAAATTGAAATGGCAAGAGAATACTTTGTCTTTGACCCCGGTGCACATCATTCTAAATCATTGTCTAAGGGTTTCGAACCATGGAAAGTTGAATTCCAAAATTATAGCTATCGAATGCCTTGTGACTCAAGTTTGTTGCCATCAATGAATTTCTTAATTCATTATGATAAGGTAAGACCAACTTCTGTTTTTGATCCTGGAATTGATCCATATGTTCAATTGTTGAACAAGATTTTCAAAAGTTCTTTTGAGTTTATAATTTCTAGTGTCACTAACCTATCTCTTTCTTGTGTAGGTGACACTTCAGAATGGTTCCCTCCAGAGGGAGGGCGTGGAAATAACTCACTTTCTTCTCGAACCATTTGTGGTTCTCGAAGTTTTGGAAATGATTCTGTTCGGGTCATGAACAAAAGGGTTCGTGATCTTGAAATTTTTTTCTCAAGCAAGTGGCCCGATTTGAGGACAAATTGTCTTCAAGAGGGAGGGTATGATGCGAACCCGATCGCATTATGTTACGACACCACTTGACGCCATCGAGAATGCCCTAAACACGAGGACCCCAAGTGCAATCTTGTCATTAAATATACATAACATTCAACACATTGAGAATCATATTTTCTTACTCTTTTCTTGTCCTTCCTTGGCTTAAAGCTTGGATCCTTTAACACAAATTAGAACATATATCATAATTCTTATCATTTTAAACACATGAGGGTTGCCATGAGTTTAGGGCTCTTTGTTAACAACTAAGATGTCCTACCGATAGTAGCCCCCATATCACTAGGTTAGTTAGCAACTAACATGCCCTATCAGTGACCCATCTTAATTGGATACCGAGCTTAAACCCCAAGGAGATCGTATCTGTCTCCTGCCACATACTGCATACGTAGATGATTACATGCAACAATTTACCACATTCCATGAATGTACAACACCTAAATTCTAAACTATAACAACTAAAATTTAGCAAAATGCTCAAACTAGAAGGAACTTAAAAAAGATCAGAACAGGCTAGATAATCATCAAATATCGTCAACAAATTTGGTTTCACCAAGACCTTTACTACGCTCACAACCTTATTCTAATGCTCAAACCCTTGTTGATCCTTCTCCAACTAAAAACTCTTCCATACATATCTTACCCGCATAAAACAAAGTAAAAGAAAAAGAAACAAGAATCCCTCCATTTCAAAAGCCCCACAGACATTTACAGCTCATAGCTCTCACAGTAACTAGTACGTGGCTAACATGCATAGGGGACTCACCACCTAATGTGGCCAACATAATCATTTCCAGAAAAATTTTACCATAAATATTCACTATACGTCAGTAAATTTTTAACTAGATCTTAACATGAACCTAACCAAAAATGCACAGTTCACACACATGCTCAAACAGAAATATCAACTGCACAACTGAACAATCTTTACTGGTGGATACTAACAGGAGTTATCACATAAAAATAAGAGAAAACACTAATTGACAGATTCCCACAACAACTACACCAGCACATAAAAACCAAAAACCTATACTTTTCCAAAAGGAAAATTCTTCAACCAAAACAATACAGACTTACCAGATTAACCAAACAATCCGTTAGTCATGGCGCGAGAAACATTACAAATACAATACTGGCAGATAGAGCACAAATCAGTCTTACCCAAAACTAGACTTAGCCAACTATCCGCCCACATAAATCAAGAAATAAGACAGCACCAGGTGGGGTGTTACAATAACAGTTTTGAATACACAAATTCATTTGATTATATCAAAGAACTAATCAACCCAAAATAACTCTAGACATATCACATTATTATCAAAGACTTATCTATCAGAGAACTTCTCAGAATTTATCTAGAACTTTTATCAAGGGTGATACATAATTCACCGCAAAGACTTAGTTAAGTACACCGCAAGGGTTGAACAAAATCTTCCATAAAGGCGACATATAGGATATGCCACATAGGCTTAGCAGATTACGCTACAAAGGCTAAATAGAAATACACCACAAGGGCCAACAGAATGCCACCTAAACACCTTATGAACTATCGTGTTTGCGATATGGATTTTCCAAAACTAACCTCATGTGAGGTTTTTCCATCATCGCCCTTGGACATGCAAAAACTCCTAGTCGATAAATGTGGCTCATCCACTATCGCGTATGAATGTGTATGCGAATGTGCAAGTACACAAGTCGAATCAAGTAATAAAGTGATGCGTGAGTATTGCCTCCACAATGATTAGAATTGACTAAAATAATTTGTTATGCTATTACTATGAAGTTAACTAATTAAACTGTGCAAGAGGAATATGTGATTACTTGATAAAGAGATGTAATGAAGGATTAATAAAATCAATTATGACTTAAAATATGCTAAGGTAATTAAAATGCTATGGCAATTTTCAAATAATAAGTGGGAAAGAGTTTGTACTGTTGAATGATAAAGGCTGGAATTACTTGGGTTTATTTCTAGAACATAATAATGCCATGACAAAATCTTGACCATTCTACTGCCCAAGGAATCACTACTGTAGTTTACTTCTTTTGGAAGCCAGACTTTGAGCTATCATTTTGAGTTTTTGTATGTCTACTGAACTCAAGAATGATAACCAAATTTTTCTCTCTTCCCCTATGCAAATTGCAACTTCTATATCTAGAGTGCTACAAATATTATTGCGAATACTTCCCTATATCACTCGATTATAGTCCAATCTAATTAATCTTTTCAAAATTAAATCAAATCTAATAACATGCTACATAGTCATCTATGTCTAGAGCTTGTATGCATGCATTAAAAATAATCACAAATTGAATGGAAAAATATTCAACTCCAAATCAAACCATGGTTATTACTGATAATAAAAATTCACCCAAAATAATTCCAACCCAAAGAAAATTAGCTCATGGGTTGAGCACTCGAATCCATAATAAAACCATTCAACATTATTGCTTAAATTCACAAATCCCAAGTTCAAATTAGAAAATAAAGGTAGAACTGCAGGAAGCTTTCGCTACTCTAGCTTTCACTTGATAATGAGATGTAATGCAAAACCTAGGGTAGATTTCTCTTCCCCTTCCTTGCATCTGTAATTATTCTGCTCTATAAGCTGCTACGCTCTCCAGTCTTTCTCTGAGAATTCATGAGAATCTGACGCAGAGAGATGGAAACCATTTTTCTCTAATTTCCCCTTTTCTCTTTCCTTCTTTATAGGGCCCTCCCTCTCAGCACACACTTTTTGCTTCCTATCTTTCAAGGTGGTTTATCTGGTACAAGTACAGCTGGCTGAGAGTGATGTGGACTGAGTGTTGTGTCATCTTCTTGGAATTTCCATGGCATTCGTGTTGGCAATCTAACCAACATTTTGTTATGACAATATTTCACTTCCTTTATTTTCCTACCCTTTTTCTGTTCTATTCTTCATTGATAACACTTGAAAGAACATAGATTTTCCTCTTTAGTTATTAGTTAAATTGTTCCCATTTAGTTATCCTTAGCATATATTTTAGCATTTTCAGTTTAGTAAATTACATTTTACAAATCAGTGACAACTAGCCTATTTTATCCTTAATTTTGCTATCTTTTTACATTAATTTCGCTGCATGAGTTAATTCCAGATTGTGTCCAGAATTGTCGTTGCACCTGACAGCTATCTGGATAAGAACTAAAAACGCGTGAGCTGTCCAGTTTGGTATAACCAACCTGTACGTACAAGGACAAAATAATTCTGAGGAAAGGACACCAGTACTAATAGAGGAGGACATAAAAAGTTGACGTGAGAAGAAAAAAAAGGGGGAGAGAGCTTTTTCTTGACCATCATCTTCTTCATCCTACCTTGAAGCTTCGACTATGGCAGCTTAAGCCTCTCACGGGTGAGCCAATGTGAAAATTGATGCAGATTAGCTTCTGACGAGGAGACCTAAGTGCGAGACAAGAGGGAATAGAGAGATTCAGTCGAGTTGTCTAGGAATAGTATTCTCCACTTGATTCTTTCTTATTTCTTCCTAAATGCTGGTGACTAATCTCTGTTTTCTATTTGTATGGAAGTACACATGATTCTTGGTTAAATTTTATCTTATTCAATCTTGATTTTATTTTGTAATCTTGGGGGTTGAATGTTTCTTTACACGAAAGTGTTATTACAGTCACTAAAATTGGAAAGTGGACTGACAATTCGAGCAAACAAGCATTACAACGGAAGTTGAGTGAGGATTTGAGGAATTTAGTCCACTTGTTCTTAATAGTGCTATATTGCCATCATCGGAAGGTAGGATTAATGTGCATGGTTAAGTCTCAGATTAAATAGAAGAGTGACGCTTGGTAAGATATACATTGAAATTTATTGCCTCGACAATCACCTATCCTTTTATACCTTGTGAGCACTTAGTATTCTGCTGAAGGTTCATGTTGGGGATCCTAGTTTATCATTATTATATTTTAGTTTATTGTTTTCAACTTATTGCTCCGAAAACTATCCTCATAATTTATCTCGTTTCAATCTAGTTATCGCACCAACATTAATAGACAAAAGACAACCATCCGTGTGGGATCGATATCTGACAGACTCACATCTGTCTACTATACTTGCATCGACAGTGTACGCTTGCACATTATTATTGTGACGTTAAACAACCAATCAAGTTTTTGGTGCCGTTGCCAGGGATGGCGTTTGTTTGATGTTTATTCTTCGTTTTTGTGTGTTTTTTGCACTTTATTTTCCTTATATAGTATTTAGTATTCACTAACTGGTTTTTCCTTGTTGCTATTTCTTCAACTTCATCTTAGGTGTTTTATGACCTGAAGCAAGTAAGATTTTCTTGCCGATTTTGATCCAGAAGTTGAAAGGACTGTTCAGAGTAGACTTTGAGAACAAAATGGAACGACGAAAATGTGCAAGTGTACACAATCGCAATAAGTAATAAAGTGACAAGAAAATGTCGAGTTATCGTACCCACAGGGACTGTGAAAAGAATTATTTATGAATGCTATTTAAAACACTTTGGTGAAGAAAAATATTTTGTTTGAAGAGGATGATTAAAAACTAACATTTTAAACTAAGTAAACTAAATAAATAAATCTCAAATGCACGATTTCAAAATACGATTTTAATCAAGATAACATAATTGTGTTAGATTAATTACATTTCTTAACTTAGAATTATTAAACTCATGTTTATATTGTTACGAATAAGTTCAAGGAAACTCGGTAATTTGCTAACTTATGAACATACTCACCTACCAAAATCCATTTATCTCTTGACTATATCCCTATGTAAATTCAACTGATTAAACAAATCTTAATAGGCAAATATGTTATTGCATGTAGATACTTATTATATCAAAATAATCTCTTATACATATCCCTATGTCAATTCAAACAATTAACTTGATTTAATAAGCACATAAAAGACTATGTGAGGTAACAAAGTATCCTTACCTTGAAATAGTTTAATCACAATAATCTTGCAAGTTATGCAAGGCAAATGTATCGTCAAATATCGTTGCTAATCTAACCCTCAGCTACCTTAGATGATTAAACATGCACTGATTAAGTATTGTGTCCATTAATTACAATTTCAATCTGTGTAAATAATTAATTCATTAGTTACTTAACAATTGTAATGCAAGAATAACTTAGTCATGATTTTACTTAATCAAGCATCTTACCGAGGCCTATAACAACATAAACACAATTTCAATAATTTTAACAAACGAAATGCAATCAACCTAACATGAATTAAATTAAAGCTAAATTGATTAAATTAACCATTCCAACAACATAAATATTCATAGATATCTTCAACATAACAACAACAGAAATTAAAGAGATAGGGAACAAGAACCAAATTCGTTGTTTTTCTATGGCTTGACTAGTTGCTCCACTTTTCCTTCTCCGTTGTCCTCGTCGACCAAGGCTGCTACAAACACTTCATTACTGCTCCAAATAGCTTATGAATGCTCCTATCCCAAGAGGAGAAATCGGCAAGAGAGCAAGGGAATTTCAGAATGGAAAAAAAGAGAGAGTGGAGAAATGGTTACAAAAATGCCCCGAGTTGTAAGTATTCCCCCATCGTGAATTGAGTAAGTGTAGATTTGTTTCGGTTAAAAAGAAAAAAATAGGTAAATGGTTTCAAAAAAAGATAGTAGGATAAATGGTTAAGTAAAATAATGGAAAATTGGCTAAGACCGAGAATGAACCAACAATAATGGATTGTTGACCCGAGTATCAAAATGGTTCTTAGGTGACTTACGATTTTAGGGAAAGAGCAAAGAACCTTGACCCACTATCAACTATGATAGGAACCAAAGGTATATCGAATGCCACACCAAAGGTGATAAGTTCGGCAAACAAAGAAAAGGTAGACGCCAGAAGCTATGCTTGATAAGTCAGATCAGATTCAAAAGAATCAAAGAGAATTAGATAACTCACAATACTCAAATTGAACATATATTCAGCAAAAGTCTTCCAAAAGTCCCTTTCTAGGGCTGATTACATTTATTTATAGTGCTAGAATAGGCTAGCCGAATGGTCACAAACATTCAACTTAATGTGCCATAAAAATAGAAATAAAGACTCAAGTCTTTTCTCATTCTTGAACCAAATAACTCCTTTCTTGAATTCACTTCAATTCATCTTAATTGAATGACTTTAATTGCTTGAAAATGACTCTTGAGCTGTCCTTGGCCAGTCGAATAGACACCAACTTATTAACCAGCTCCTTAATGTTATTTTGAATGCTTGATTAATTCTCTTGAAAGATCAAAAACTGCTGGAAGAAGAAATGTTGCTGCTAAATTTTAAAGGGCATAAAAATGCTCTTAAAAACTCCTTAAACGATGTTTAAGCCTCCTTTATAACAACCCCTTTACTTTGTAATTGAAAATGACTTGAACAGCCACTTTATTCAATTTATATCAGCCTTGAATTGTAACAGTTATGAGCTGAAAAGACACCTGCAATAAACACATTAAAATGAGCTTATTAAACACATGTAAACACTTATTAAACATAACACACATTATTACTTAACTTAAGTAAATGAACTAAAAACATATGCAACAATTATTCCAGCAACTAGTTAATTAAAGAAGCATAATTAAATCAACTCAACTCATGCATCAATAAGTAAACCTAGGAACTAGATTAATTAAAAAGCATCTTATTAAATAAATTTCAATAATAACTCAATTAGTAAAAACTTAAGATGAGTTGAATTAATTGACCAGCAACTCGTTTATTAATCTAAGATAAGTTTAATTAAAAGAAACAAATTCAACTTGCAATAAATTGCCATGCACGCTTAGTAAGGTGAATGAGCTTGTAATTAAGCTTCATTTTGCACTTAGGCCCCTCGAGCTTAGGCCAATTCTGAGGTCGTCGAGTTGTATCAAAACATGATGCAACTAGGATCGCATCACCTTGGCCGGCCACACATGTGGCAAGGTTGATAGTTTTAACTTTGCTAATTTAGGCTTGGGAAAAATCTATAAAGCCACCAATTGTGGAGGTGTTTGAATGCAACTTGAACAAGTCTTCAAGGGCCTCTTTGCAAGCTTAAATAATCAACTAATAAGCTGATTTGGGTTAGCTCTTGGGACCATTTTTGGGCTGTCCATTTCTTGGTTGGTTCAGTTCAACTGGACCACTCATTTATAATTAATTAATAATAATTTATTAACCCAAATTAAATTGGATATAAATTAAAATTAATTATATTATGAATTAATGCATGTAATTTTGGACCGTCTTAGGCTGAAATTTAGTTCGCCTTGATACTTCAAATTGCTTCTTAGTTTTGCACTTCTAGCAGTGTCTGCCGAGCCATTTTTTGCCCTTTGTGCAAATCTGTCGAAAATAACCAAAATTCATCAAAATTAATTATAAAATTAACTAAAATTCAACATGTTCATATTTTAAGTGCACTTTAATTATTTTGTAAAAATGAATTATTTTTTCGACAAGAATTTTATCGAAACTGTATGAATTTAAGTTAAAAAGGGTATGTAAAAATGCGTAAATTTCTGTGTTTCTTCAAAGAAATATGGCTCTACCAGGGGACAATGCAGCCTTACCCCCGATGCAACTGCAAAATGTTAGTAACCCATTATTGCCACAAGATGCTCACATACAATATAGGATTATATGAGATTTTGTAGTACCTGTGTTGGATGATTTACAATTGGGAATTGTTAGGCTAGAAATCCAAGCTAAGAATTTTGAACTCAAGCCAGTAATGTTTCAAATGTTGAATCTAATGGACAATATGTTGGACTGCCACATGAAAATGCGAGAGAACATCTTAAATCCTTTCTATTGATATATGCTTCCTTTAGTCAACAAGGCATTCCTTATGATGCATTGAAGATGTAATTATTTCCTTATTCCTTACAGGGAAGAGCCCGTACTTGGTTTTTTGGGCTACTTTCCAGATCAATTACTTCTTGGGATGCAGTAGCAACATAGTTTGTTTTGCGATTTAACCCTCCAACAATGAATGTTTGTCTTCGAAATAATATTACTACTTAGCATCAGCTGGATGATGAAAATCTTCACACCACATGGAAACGTTATAAATATTTACTTCGACGTTGTCCCATGCATAGCATTCAACCAAAAACAAAAATTGAGATTTTTTATAATGGGCTAAATTCACATACAATGAATCCTGTAGACGCATCAGCCATGGACCTCTGCTGGATTATACTTATAATGATGCTGTGAGAATTCTTGAGAGAATTGCTCAAAATGATTATCAATACCCTATCTCCAGAGCTGCACAAGTAAAAATTACTCCAGGCGTTATTGAATTGGATGCAATAATCACACTAAGTGCTCAAGTTTCTTCTCTCACAAACATGATTAAAATATGCAAGGGACTAGTGGTGTTGCACCTATACAAGTTGCTCAACAAGTTGATGTTCCTACTTTTTGTTGTGAGATTTGTAGTGACAACCATAGCTATGAAGATTGTCCACAACAAGCAGAGAATGCCTGTTATATTAGTAACATCTGCAACAATTATTATGGTAACTCTTACAACAACTCTGCACACAACCAACCGTTTTGGGGAACTCAGAATGCTGGACAAAATGTTGTGACATTTAGATATGGGAATACATCTACTCAGGGCAATTATAATCCAAGACAAGGGAATTACAATCAACAACAGTAGAACTACAATCACACACTCAGATACATCCACAACAAGGCCAGACATATCCACGCCAAAATTTGATGCAACCACAATACTCTTTAATACCGAACCAGCATGTTCAAGGACATTGATAATAACCGTACACTCAAGCTTCTACTTCTAACTTGCTAGCAACTTTTGAAGCGTTAATGCATGAGCATATTACTCACACGGGAGCTATTGTACAAGGGAATTCATCTTCCATTCGAGCATTGGAGGCACAATTGGGACAAGTTGCTTCAAATCTGAATACTCGACCACCAGGCTCATTACCTAGTGAGATAGAAAATCCCAGTCCAAGGGGGAAATAACATTGTAAGGCTGTCACTCCTAAGAGTGGTAAATAAACTGGCAATCCGTTTATGGACTCTACTATAGCACCTCAAGATACGGATAGAGCGATCACTGGTGAGAAGGTTGAATCTGAAAAGTTTGTCGGTGCATCAGGCAATGAAGTTTCGTAAGCAAATGTATCTCTACATTTACCTTTCCCACAAAGATTCAGGAGAAATGAGCATGACAAGCAGTATCAGCAATTGCTGGACACACTAAAGCAACTGCAGATTAACATTCCTTTGGTAGACACTCTAGTACAAATTCTGAGTTATGGGAAATTTATGAAAGACCTCTTGTCCTAGAAGAAGAAGCTTACTGATATTGAAACTATTGCACTAACAGAAGGCTCTAGTGTTATTTTAACAAACAAGTTACCTCCTAAATTGAAAGATCCTAGGAGCTTTACCATCCCATGTTCAATTGGAAATCATTATTTGGGCAAGGTTTTATGTGACTTAGTATCTAGCATTAACCTAATGCCACTATCTACATTCAGAAAGTTAGGAATTGGTCACATGAAATCTATTGCAATGACATTATAGCTAGCCGATCGATCATTGGCTTAACTAGAAGGGAAAATCAAATATGTCTTAGTTCATGTGGATAAGTTCATTTTTTAGCTAATTTTATCATACTTGACTGTGAGGCAGACCATGAGGTTCTCATAATCTTGGGATGACCATTTTTAGCCACCAGTAAAACTTTTATTGATGTTTACAATGGTGAACTAACCATGCGACTCAGTGACGAACAAGTCACCTTCAGTGTTTTTGAATATATTTAATGCAAGGACAAAGAAAAATGCCATTATGTCAATGTGCTAGATGATCTAATTGAGGAAAATTTCAATGACCAAAGCACAATACTTTCTAAAGAGTTTGCAGTGACATCTGATGCCTAGTCCTTAGACGATTGTGACAACATGGTTGAAGCTAATAATCTTAGACTCAAGCATAGATGGCAGATTGAATCCTTAGACCTAGCCAGCAGAACAATCCCAATTTTCAAACCATCTAATGAAGAAGCTCCTACTCTAGAATTGAAACCACTACCTCATCATCTTAAATATGTCTTTCTGGGTTATCACGATACTCTCCCAGTTATTTTCTCTGCAACACTAGATGTAACTCAAGAAGAGAAATTGGTCCATATTCTCAAGCAACATAAATGAGCTATTGCTTGGAGTATTATCGGTATTCAATGTATTAGTCCTTTTTACATGCACAAGATCAAGTTGGAAGACGAAGGCAAGCAATTGATTGAAAAGCAGAGAAGATTAAACGAGAAGATGAAGGAAGTTGTCAACAAGGAAATCGTAAAATGGTTAGATCCTGGAATTATTTACCTAATTTCTAATAACAGTTGGGTAAGTCCAATGCAATGCATACCTAAAAAGAATTGCATCATTGTGTTTTGCAACAATAAGGACAAATTAATTCCTACACGCATTCCCACGGGATGGCGAGTTGCATGGATTATCTCAAATTGAATGCGGCCATAAAGAAGGATCACTTCCCACTTTCTTTCATTGACTAAATGTTGGATCGACTTGCTAGAAAGGCCTATTATTCCTTTCTAGATGGCTATTCTGGGTATAATCAAATTGTTATTACACTGGAAGATCAGGAGAAAACAACCTTCATTTGCCCCTTTAGTACTTTCATTTTTCATCATATCTCTTTCGGTCTTTGCAACACACTAGCCACATTTTAAAGGTGCATGATGGCAATATTCTCAGATATGATTTAAGACTCTTTAGCGGTGTTTATGGATGATTTCTCAATCTATGGGAATAATTTTGATCATTACGCTGACAATTTGGATAAAGTATTGAAGCGATCTAAGGACACACATCTTGTCCTAAATTGGGAAAAATGTCATTTCATGGAAACTGAAAGATTTGTGTTAGGCTATCGCATCTCTAGTCAAGGAATTCAAGTAGACAAAGCTATAAGGTGGAAATCATTGAGAAATTACCTCCACCAACAAACTTGAAAGGTATTCACAGTTTTCTTGGACATGCAAGGTTTTACCGAAGGTTTATTAGATATTTTTCAAAAATTGCAAAGCCCTTATGCTCATTGCTAGAACAAAATCAAAAATTCTTCTTTAACGATGCATGTCTGGATTCCTTTATTCAGTTAAAAAAGTAGCTAGTGAATGCACCCATTGTCGTAGCACCAGATTGGTCTCAACCTTTTAAAGTTATGTGTGATGCGCGACTTTGCTGTGGGTGAGATTCTAGGACAACGAAAGGGAAAAATATTTCACACCATTTATTTTGCTAGCAAAACTCTTACAGAGGCTCAATTTAGTTATACCACCACAAAGAAAGTATTGCTGGCTGTAGTATTTTCTTTCGACAAGTTTCGTTCCTATCTTTTCGGTGCAAAGGTTACTGTAGTCACTGATCACTCGGTGTTGAGATATCTCTTTACGAAAAATGATGCCAAACAAAGACTGATATGCTGGATATTATTGTTACAAGAATTTGACATCGAGATAAAAGACCCTTGAGGGTTCAGAGAATCAAGTTGCAGACCATCTTTCTCGATTGAAAGTTGGCAGCAAAGATGAAAACATACTTCAAATTTTCGACCCATTACCAGATGATAAGTTATTTGCTATAGATACAACTCTTTGGTATGTGGATTTTGTTAATTATCTAGTGTGTGGAAAAATCTCATTGGGTGTCACGGGCCATAAAAGAGAAAGATTTCTTCGTGACATAGTGAAATATCATTAGAACGAGCCGTATTTATTCAAGGTATGCAATGACAACATCATTCGACATTATGTTTTGGAAGAGGATATGATTTCAATCTTGAAGCATTGTCATGATGCTCCTTATGGAGGTCATTTCGGTGGTATGAGAACTGCTACTAAAGTTCTCCAATCAGGATTCTACTGGCCGTCATTATTCAAAGACACCCATAATTTTATGAATCAATGCGATAGGTGTCAGCTCACCGGTTATATAACCCGACGTAATGAAATGTTACAACAGCCAATTATAGAGGTTGAATTATTCGATGTTTAGGGTATGGATTTTATGAGACCCTTTTCGAGTTATTTGGAAATCTTTATATATTATTAGTTGTTGACTATGTCTCGAAGTGGGCTGAAGCTGTTGCAATCCCAAAGAATGATGCAAAGATAGTGCTAAAACTTTGCGCAAGCATAACTCACCTGTTTCGGCACACCAAAGGCATTGATTAGTGATCAGGGTACACACTTTCATTGCAACCAAGTGTCAACCACACTAAAGAGGTATGGATTTAATCATAGAATGGCTACTACTTATCATTTACAAACCAATGGACAAGCCGAAGTATCAAATCGGCAAATTAAAACATTCTTGAGAAGGTTGTAAACCCTTCAAGGAAAGATTGGTCTTTTTGATTGAATGACGCTTTATGGGCTTTGCGGATAGCATACAAAACTCCATTAGGGATGTCACCGTATCAGTTAGTTTTTGGGAAAGCATGTCACTTGCTAGTTGAACTAGAACACAAAGCAATGTGGGCAATTAAGCAAGTGAATATGGACTATGAAGCGACTGTAAAGAAAAGGTTATTGCATATCACTGAACTAGAGAGGAGATTAGGAGAAATACCTATGAATACCATCTAGAACAGGGCATTTCCCTTTCGCAACAACAAGACTTGGGTAAGCAAGTCTACAAAACCATCTTGAAGTTGAAGTGGGAATCTTTTTGCACCCATCCTGGATGTTATTTTCAAATGGTTTGTGAGTTTTATGCTAACCTTTATGATCATGAGTTAGAGTTTATTTTTGTTCAAGAAGAAATCAACGCATTGTACAACACCAAGGTGGATGTAGATGAACAGTCCAAGTTCTTTGAGGATATCACAGATGAAAAACGAGACCTGTTGGTGAAAGACTTGTGTGTCGAAGGAGCCTTGTGAATGGGTTCCCATCAAAAGAATTATATGATGCACCGTCTCTTCCTGACACTACAAAGCAATATTTGGCTTCATTTTGTCAACTGTACGCTAAAGCCCTCTACTCATAGCACCACAATCACCCTCGATAGAATGTGTCTGATACATTCCATCGTTAAGGGCATAAAGATTGATGTCAGTGCAATACTCCACTAGGAAATTACTGACTACGCTGTAAGAGAAACTGGAATCTTGGTTTTCTCATCATTGGTGATGTTATTGTGCCAGCAACGAGGAATCATGCCTCGTGATGGTGAGGAAGTCCTGGAAAATAATGGCCCAATCTATGAAGCCTCTATAGAAAGAATGACTCGTGGTAAAGATACGCAGATACTGAAAGAGGCAGAAACAAGCAATAAAAGGAAGGGAAAAACCAAAGCCGATAGCAAAGGAACAAACCTAAATGCAAAGACACCATTATGGCGCAAAATGAAAGATGTTGAAAAAATGGTCAATTCCATCAACAATAGACAGAGCAGGCTTGTCACTACAATAAAGGATATGGACAAATCCCAAAATTTGTTTTATGCTTATACTAAAGCCTGAAACAATTCTATTGTAGCCACATTAAGCCAATTGAGACCATCCCCACTACCGAAATTCCCAGCATTTCCACGAATCATTCAAAATTATGAACTCTCGTCTATGGAGGACGAAGATTGAGACAGATCAGTGGCATCCCCTCCCATTTTGTGGGTCTCTGATAATGACAAAGAAGAGGAATCCAAGGACATTGAAGAATGCTTGTGAAAGACTGATAGCTTGTTCAAGGATGGTGTTTTTGTTGTTCAAGAGGACACTATTATTGAGAAGGAAGTTGTTGCTACAGAAGAGGAAGTTGTTGCTAAAGAAGAAGAAGTTGCCGAAGATGAAAAGGAAAAAGAAGAGGAAGATTCTATTGTGAACATTGTCACCGCATCCAAACCAGTGAGGATCAATGCAATTCATTGGCAATAGTGGTTTACACTAGACCACTCTTGGTGGCCTCTCCTACACAGGAAGCAGCCGGTGATGCCGGGGCAGAGCTAAAAACTGAGGAGCAATTCAAGGACCACACGAAGCCCAAAGAAAAGAAAAGATAGCACTCCAAGGACAAAAAAAAAACAAAAGGAGGAGAAGAAAAAGGGGAGGAAAAATGGAATAGCTCGTTTTTAGTGAAATCAGAATAGTGGTTTTGGAACCACAAATCTGACATCAAAATATTTATTTTATTATTAGTATCATGTGTGCAGCATGTTAGTATCACCGTGCAAAAATTTCGTTAAGAAATTTTATCGTTTGCATGCTTAATTCAATAAAAAGGATTAAATTGAAAAAGGTGCAAAATTAGACTTCTATAGGCTAAAAGCACGAAATAGCTATGGAACTTAAATGTCGGAACATTAGATAATAAATAGACCATTTTTAATTTGAGTGGACATTTATGGACATTATACAAGTTTTTTTAAAAGGTTAATTAAAAGGTTAAATAAGTTAATTAATTAATTAATTAATTAATTAAGTAAAACAAAATAAAAATTTTTAGTATCATCTTTCTCACTTTGTTTCGCTGATTTTTGGAGAAAGAAACACCATTTTTGGTGCTTTGAAGGTTTGGCTAGGCTACCCTGTGCATGTAAGCAATTTTTCATCCAGTTTTTAATGATTTCTATGTTTTTAAAGTCGTTGTAACTTAATCTAGCTAGCCCAGGGACTAATTTGCAAAATTTTTAAAAGGTTAGGATTTTACCATGAATGACATTATGTTGTTTTGATGTTTTTCTGGTAGAAAATGATTAGTTGTTGATAGATAAACAACTTTTGCTAAGTGATTTTTTGATGAAATTGTCAAATAGGGGTTAAATTGAAAAATATAAAATATACATGGTGAATTTTTTAAATAAATGAAGTAAAGGGCTTGCTAGAGACCTATATGGAATTCGAATTTAGTGGGTTAAGCATGAATTGCTTGAATTTTCATTTTATGAGCTAAGGACTAAATTGAAAAGAAATTAAAAGTATAAGGGCAAAATTGTAATTTTCTAAAATGTGAATTTGGGTTAAATTGAATAGAATGATTATTGAATTGAGCTGAATTTACTCATTTAGATCAAGATAAACCACGAACGGCTCTAGATCGAGGCAAAGAAAAAGCTTCTGACTAGTCGATTTCATTTCCTAAATTTAGCGTGGAGGTAAGTTTGCACATCTAAATAGTGTTTTCAATTATGATTTAAATGCTATTATTGCATATTCTTAAATTGTGTGTTGACAAGAAATTTCAACGACGTAATGGCGATCATCGATCTACGAAAAGGATAGCTTCTGCTATCAATTGTGAAAAGGGATGGTGACGACCATCGAATAATGAAAAGGGATGGTAACGACCATCAAATTATGAAACGGGATGGATTCGGCTATCGATCTACGAAAGGGGATAGCTTTGGCTATCAATTATGAAAAGGAATGGTTACGACCATCGAACAATGAAAAGGGATGAGTTAACCAGTGTGTTATTATCTCGTGTGAAATTTGGTAAGAACATTCAATATAAATTATGTTAGTTTGAAGGAAGGTAAGTAATAAGTACCTTGTGAAAGTTAAGAGTATGAATGTACTTAGATAAGTTCTTGAATTAGTAATTCTTATGTTGGATTGAGTTTATGTGCTTTGTAGTTGTATATTGTATAGGCAAGATTAGATTGTTCATGTTACGAACTTACTACTCATGAAACACTTTCTTTGTGTTAATTTTTCTATGTTTTGTAGTTGTCGAAGGCTCGTTCGGGTTGGAAAGTCGTCAAAGATCAATCACACAATCTAACGGCTCTTTTGGTACTTACAGATGTTTAATTTTTGTCATAATAGCATGTATAGGTATTTTGGCTAATGTCGGCCATGTATTTTGGTTGTTGAAATGGCCATTTGGTTTGGCTTGAATCACAGCATTTTTGTGGTGTAATAGATATAGTTTTGGTATGTAAATATTAGCTTTAGAATATGATAGAGGGTTGCGCGCGGACCAAGATCGAGTTGCCAAGTCACGGGTAACTCCTACGAAAACGCTAAACACTCGGATCTGAAACGAAACAGAAAATTAAACTTAGAACTAACACATCTGAAACGAAACATCCAAAACAAGAAAGAATCAGCCAAGAATCGAAACACTTATTAATAGGAATTCTTGGAAGCTAAGAACACGAAATTAAACTCCAAGAAAGACTCCAATCTGCCGAATCTGGCAAGTAAACACAAAACAGAAAAATTAAACTCAACAGATCACGAAAACTAAATTGAAGGAGAACTAGGATTTGTGCGGCAAGAAAGAGGGGATTTATGAATCAAGAACGTTTCATGATGCCCAAGAATGGTGCCGAACAGTTGCTTGAAGATTGAACAAGGGCTGGAAACGCAACAAAAGAGATTAAACAAGTTAATCAATGAAACGGCACAAGCAAAAAATTTAAAGAGTAATAAATAGCAAGAAAAATAAAGAAAAGTCCTAAGAAGCCTTGAAATCGAGAAAGATTTCACAACTCCCTTCAAACGGCTCTAATCTCCCCTCCAATGTAGGACAATGGCAAGAAGAAGGCTGAAGATGGCTCCCAGAATCAAAAAGATTGTTAAAACTACTTCCAAAGAAAACTCAGGAGAAAATTCTTGGAGAAACTCAAAGAGAATTTTCACTCAACAAAAATCTGATTTCAATGTGTAATTCAATGTAATTGTGTATAAGGTGGCCGACCAAGCCTTATTATAGGCCTTCTATCTATTTTCCTAACCCAATTAGGTAAACTAAAAAAAAACTAATTATTAACTTCAAGGGAAATTCGGCCAAGGCTTTTAATGGGCTTCTTGGGCTGAATTTGTTTACATAGGAATTTAATCATAAAGTCTAAAAATTAAACTAATTATTTAAAAAAATAAAATTTTACAAATTGGGCCACTTTGACAATTTGGCCTGATTTTCAACTAAGTCTAATTTAAATTTCTTGATTGGGCTTGGAACATCTTAATAGGTCGTTTCTTCAAGCATTGGGGCTTGTAATCCATTCTCTCCCGAAATTGGTTCTTTGATGCTCGTAACTGAGAGATCTAATGTGCCTTAGCTGTAAGATTCAGTTTCTTGGGCCAAGATTTCCAAGATTTGGAATCTTGATTTTCTTGATTCTTGAAATCGCTCAAAATAGCAAGATTGGACCAAGATTCAGTTTCTTGATTTTCTTAAAAACAAGAAAGTGAATCTTGATTTTCTTTTTCCTTTGTATACGCATCTAAGGCCTTGCTAATAAAGTCTTGAATGATTCCATTTAGTTTCGTATGCATTTGCCTGGCCTTTGACCTCGTTATTGGGCCTTATGGTAATTTGAGCCCATCACGTTCTTGAGCTTGAGTTGGGCCTTTGTGACTCGTATCAGAATAGTTGATGTTTTGCTTGTTTATGTTTGAAAGATGGTTAAAGGTATGATGGGGTAAATATGTATGTTTTGAATTGGTTTTAATGTATTTATTAAAATGATTTGAAAAGTTTGAAAGTTATGTCCGTTTGATTTGAAAACTCTAGTAATGCTCCATAACCCTATTCCGGTGACGAATACAAGTTAGGGGTGTTTATAAAGAAACATTGTGCAGCCACATCGATGGCTGGGGATAACTGAGTTAGTTTATTTTAAGCTTTAGTTGTAGTATTCATGCATTGGATGTAGCTGTAAGTTTTATTTTGATAAGTACAAATTGTCATTGCGTTTTAATTGTCATTACATTTTCATGTTAGTGTATTGGGGACAATGCAAACTTTAAGTTTGGGGGAATGCACATGGAGCTTGAAAATGCACCCACATTTCAATTTTTTTCTCAAATAATGAAGCATGCAAGGTTTAATAATAGTTAATGAAAAATTTTCAAAAATTTTTGTTACATTTGATGCTTAATTCTTAAATCATGTGAATTATCAATGAATGAGTTGGATAAATTTGACAGAAGGTTGTAGCTTCAATTCTTTGATGAATGGATTAGGTTGCATTAGTAATGGATTATTGCATCATTCCTTAAATCTTGAATGAATCTCCTTTTTACAGTTGCTTATATATATAGTTATAAATTAGAGACACTCTAAAGTTAAAGAGGGAACACTCCAATACAAGCGTTAGAAAAACCAATCTGGCCAAAGGTTGTCGCTACATGAGTGTGTGTCGGTGCTATTATGTACTCCCTGGGGGTTTGTTCCACTCCATCGTTACTTCTCAGGAACAAGGGTACAGTAATGCAACGATATTCCTTATTCTGAAAAAATTACTTAGTATTATACAATAAATGTTGTATTGGTAGATAGAACTTAGGGTTTGAATGCATGATGCTAGCATTGATGAAGTTGCAACCTTATTCATTCAAGCTTATGTATTGTCGATGCAATATTATTTCATCTGAATGTGATTCATTCATTAGGAATTTAGAGGGTTCAAGTTGCTAGAATGATCATTTGGCTTAGTAAAATTGTTGTAGCCTTGCTAGTTTCTGTTTTACTTGAGGACAAGTAAAAACTCAAGTTTTGGGGTGTGGTAGCACTTGAAAGAACATAGGTTTTCCTCCTTTCTTATTGGTTAAAATTTTCCCATTTAGTTATCCTTAGCATATATTTTAGCATTTATAGTTTAGTAAATTGCATTTTATAACTCAATGAAACCTAGCCTATTTGATCCTTAATTTTTCTATCTTTTTGCATTAATGTCGCTGCATGAGTTAATTCCAGATTGAATCCAGAATTGTCGCTGCACCTGACAGCTATCTAGGTAAGAACTAAAAATGTATGAACTATCCAATCTGGTATAACCAACTTGTATGTACAAGAACAAAATAATTCTAAGGAAAGGACACCTATACTAATAGAGGAGGACAAAAAAAGTTGATGATACAAACTCGCTTACGGAAGTAATTGATTCGTTGATTGCTCGATCGTCAAATTAAGTAGTTCTTGTTTTTAGATTAACAAAATGGCTAAGTGATAAAAAGATAGTTGTTTGGAAGCAGATAAACAAAGTTAAAAAATGATGGAAGATGGATATAATGTTTTTAAAACACGAATGAACCCGTAATAGTGATTAGAACCCAATTCGTATAAGTCTTAAGGTGGAGAATGGATAGCTGGATAGGACCGAGACCCGCTATCTATGGAGATAGGAACCTGTGATATAGGTGAACGCCACACTTGAAAGTGATAAGTTCAAGAACGGAGATAGGATGATGCCACCAGCAATGCTAGATAAGTTAGATCAAATCACCAAGAACAATAAGAGTGAAAAACTCACAAAGTCTAAAATCATAAATTTATCAAAAAGGTTCCTACAACTAGCTGAAAACAAAGTATTTATAGGCATGAGACAAGCCCCAGCTGAATAGACACACACACTCAGATTAATTGAGTTATTAATGAACTTAATTGAGCTAATTAAAAACTAAAAGACCTTTGATGAACTCTAACATAAGAAATGGCAATGGACAGCATGTTTGGTCTTCCTATTCAGCTAATAATTAACTCTAATGAGCTGAATAAACTTGATTCAATGCTTGATTAGCTAAAGAGTCATAACAGCCTTTTAATTTCTCTTTGGACAGCCAAATGAACAACAACCAAAAATTAATGTCATTTGGCACACGAACAACCCCCTTTGTGTGAATGCTTGAATATAAACGGTCTAAAGGTGTGAATGGATGAATTGGAACCACCATCATGTGAAAATATTTGGAAACTGAATGGGCTTGTGTGAACCGCTCCTTGTCCATTGAATTCCTCAAACAGTCACTTGGAGAAGCTCATAACAGTTGATGGTCTTAAATTTATTCCTCTCTTTAATGCCAATCAATTCACCAACTGGATTCAACTGAATGGTCACCTAAAAACATCAATTAAAATTTGATAATGACACATTAACTAGCTCAATTAAGTTGTCTAAGTCTAAGACACTTTAAAGAGCTGTTTGAGCTAAGACAAATTAAATAGATTTCAAACAAATTAAATGGCTGTGCAAATTAATACAAATTAATTAACTAAGACAAATTTAATGCCAAAAATACTTAGACATATTAAATAATTAAAGACACATTTAATACTTAAACTAAATATTATTTAAGTTTATTCTAGCAACTAAGTAGCTCAAAATGCATAAATTAAATAAAGCTAAATTTTAGCTGAAACCGAATTGGATTTTCCAACAAATTGATGCACAGGCTAAAACCAATTAATGTTGAGCTCAATGAGCTTTGATGAGCTATGAACGAACTGAATGAGCTTCTAGCAAATTGTATGGAACACTTGAATCGGACATCTTTGATTGTTCGATTATTCCAGCAATGGTTTCCAACCCCAGCTTACTTAATTAAGGCCTGCACACAAATGAACAAACTAAAATTAAACTTCATTTTGCACTTAGCCCCTTCTTGTTTAGGCCAACCTCGATGGCGTCGAATTGTGTCGTAACATGATGCAGTCGGGATCGCATCAGTTGACGTGAGAAGACAAAAAAAGGGGGGAGAGAGCTTTTTCTTTACCATCATCTTCTTCATCCTACCTTGAAGCTTTGTCTATGGTAGCTTAAGCCTCTCACGGGTGAGCCAACGTGAAAATTGATGTAGATTAGATTCTGACGAGGAGACCTAAGTGCGAGACAAGAGGGAATAGAGAGATTCAGTTGAGTCGTCTAGGAATAGTATTCTCCACTCAATTCTATCTTATTTCTTTCTAAATGCTGGTGATTACTTTCTATTTTTTGTTTGTATGGAAGTACACATGAATTCTTGGTTAAATGTTATCTTATTCAATCTTTCTTTTATTGTTTAATCTTGGGGGTTGAATGTTTCTGAACACGGAAGTGTTATTGCAGTCATTGACACTAGAAAGTGCAGTGACAGTTCAAGCCAACAAGCATTACAGTGGAAGTTGAGTGAGGATTCGAGGAATTTAGTCCACTTGTTCTTAATAGTGCTATATTTCCATCATCAGAAGGTGGGGTTAATGTGCATGTTTAAGTCTTAGATTAAATAGAGAAGCGATGCTTGGTAAGATATACATTGAAATTTATTGCATCGACAATCACCTATCCTTTTATAGCTTGTGAGCACTTAGTATTCTGCTGAATATTCATGTTAGGGATCCCAGTTTATAATTATCATATTTTAGTTTATTGTTTTAAATTTATTGCTATGACAACTATCCTCACAATTTATCTCGTTTCTATCTAGTTATTGCATTGACATTAATAGACAAAAGACAACCATCCCCTTGGGACCAATATCTGACAAACTCACATCTATCTACTATACTTGCATTGACAGTGTACGCTTGCACATTATTATTGTGACGTTAAACAGCAGATCATTCATCTTGCACCTGCTACCAACCACGAACAACACCTTTGTTCCCCAATAATAGAAGTAACAAATAATAACATGTAGAGCACAATCCAAACGTTGTTATGTAATGTTATAAAAATATCTAAAAATGCAAACATATTTACTTGATTACAAATAATTAATTCAATCTAGAGGCTTGAAATATAACTCTTTTCAAGAGTTATGACACCCTCAAACCTGAATTATTACTTGTCCATGAGAAAAATGTATATGAGTAGGCATGAATGCATGAATATTTTCCAAAACACATAGTTACCATTTACACTGTCGAACCATGTGAAGTATATTTAATACCTCCAGTCTCTACAGTATTCTAAAAAAAATTATTGTTCGAGTTTTATAAGCTTGTTTAGCAAATGAAGTGCAAAAAATATTTCCTAAAAATAAAAGTTCCTAAATAATTATGCAATTCTGACTATAGCAAACCTCTCCTAATATATTTAAAATATCTTTCCTCTAAACTCAGTTTCACTATTCTCACTTATTCAGTCATTGCAAAATTTTTAATCACAAATATTATTTTCTATAGGGAATTCATCTTATCATATGGTTTCTTTACTTGACAATCCCAGTGGAGCATACACTAGACTAACAAGTAGTATATCATGCAACAATTTTAATGTATTTCACTAAAGAGATGGATGGAGCAAACAACCACCTTCTTAGCTAGACAACCTATTACTACAGTGGACTGTCCCTAAATTATTAATAGTACAATTCTTTTATTTTTATTTTATTTTTTATCACTCTTATTTGAAATCATTTTTTATCAATAATACGATAGAGGAAACAAAGCATTACTGACCTACTCATCAGTTTCAAACATTGGATTGTAAAACTATTGCTAAGGTATTCCTTATCATTTATAACCAAAGTACCAAATTTAAGTTCAAGAAATTCTAAACGTATTAAAAGAACCCTACTACAAACTTAATTGCATTAATAATTAAGTTGTTCTACTTTTAGGAATCTATTTTCAAACAACTATCCTCAGCTAAACATGCTTACTCAACTTCCACAATTTTCTAAATTAGCCGAAGAGTTATTATCCTTATCGAACATCACCGATATCAATACTCAGCATAGTTTGACAATTATTTGGCAATTGTATGTAACAGCAAAATGAATGACAAAATGCATGAATATTAAAGCATCTATCTACGATATACTATGTGTACAACACAACACACCCCTAAACCTAAAGGATGCATTGGCCTCAATGCATGAACAATGAAATATGGAAAATGCCAAAAAAATTATCAATTATAAAAATGCCATGACAACTAAATATGATTGCATGAAACATATAGTATAAAATAAAAGAAAGAAAAGCAAAAGCTTGGAAAGAATTGAGGTTACCCTATTTGGGTTGGGTGGATTTCTTGGCAACACGTTTGTAGTGCTGCTTCCTTTCTATTTCACCAGCACCATCGTGGATGGATTTTTTAGTAGTTCGCTTGTAGTGCTTTCATTTGAGCTAGTTAATAGGCACCTCTTCTTCGTCATCAGTGTCTGACTTCGTGAGATCATCAATCAGTTGATGAACTGCACATTCTTATTCTGTCATAGGTGCAGTGGTCGATGCAGTGGTCGATGTAATGGTGGTTTTTGCAAGTGTAGTAGCTTGAGTTACATCATCGTCTTCCTTCTTAGATTCAACATGGACGAATTCAGTTTTCCCTACTTCTCTTTTTGGTTCTATGGTCTTGTTCTCCACAGTAGTTTATTCGCCATTGTCATCCTCCTCTGGCTCCAACAACAATTTCGTGGGAAAACATCGAATAGAGGCATGGGTCGAGTAAAGTTCTTTTGAAGAGATTTCTTTATGACCTTATCTCTTCATTAGATATACCCCCAAAAGAGAGCCATTTTCTCTAGAACGTGACCAAATTTAGTGGCTAGCCTTTATTGGTATTTCTCCAGTATACGAAATTGTTGTTCCAACAACTCAAGCTCATCAACCACTTTCTTCTAAAATTACTATGAGATGGTGATGATGTAGATGTGGAACCTAGATGCCTTGGCATTTCCTCCCTATAAAATATTAGGGTGAGTTGCTTTGTTAGGGCTCATTTGTTGGGGATTGTGTCTTCATTCGTTTGAATAGGAACCTTTGCTCGCTGAGAAAGTGCTATAATGAGCGATGAAAATTTTAAGGCACCGGCATTTTTCTGATAACAGTGGTGGACTTCTCAAAAAATAATGCTTCCAACATTGATCTTTTTGCCCGTCATAATCGAGTGCAATAGTAATAAACAGACTTTTGAAACAGTTGAGTTATGAGGAGAAGGGCTGAGATGAGTTTGAAGGAATGATTCCAGACTTGATAGTGAGGCTTCAATGATACCTAGTCAATGGTATAACAATAATTTCTAGAAACTGTCCACTTCGTCCCCTTGACACAAATGTGTCAGTACTTGTTAGAGTCCTTCAGTGGTCATAGACTTGACAAATTGGGCATGTTCATCTAGGTCGTCAGATAACCATATAGTGTATTAATGGAGTTTTCATCAAACAACATCGATACACCGCGCACATATATAAACGTATTGTCTGAAGAGGTGAGATGAGCACAAAACTCTTTCACTACCCTGGTGAGAACATCATGGGGGTGAAGGCAGAATATTTGCTATCCATGTTTCTCCACTACAGAAGAGATAGCTTCAGAGTAACCCGTAAATAGAGCATCTTGAAAATGGAACCCTTTTTTCCAGACAAAACATTCATTTTGATATGTTTTGGGCATACTTCTCTTCTGCGATTTTGCTAAAAAATGTTCGTGGAGGTATAGGGGTGGAAGAGGATGGTGTTTTGTGAGCCATTACATTGACGATAGTGACTGGAAAAATAAAAAGGTGAGACCTTTACAGTTTGAATGGAGTAAAAATAGAGAAAGTTGAAGAAGATGAAACAGAAAAGAGTTTTAAAGAAAATAAAATGATTAAGGTAAACGTGAGAGAAAATATAGCAATGACTTGTTGACTATGATTAACCTAAGAGCGTGCCCTATTATAGACAAAAGGAAAAATAATAGAAAAATTAGGAAATTAAAATTAACTATGTAATGAATGGGCTGATGTCTACAACCGTGGCCCATAACTTGCCTGTAATAAAAGAAAATAACAAGTAAATAAACTTATTGAAGAAACGAATAAAGAATTAAAAAAAAAGTAAATGAATAAAATGGGATAAGAAATAAAGATTAAGTAGTTTGAAAAATGATGGAACTTTTATCACGAATTACAGGGGCTCTAAAGTAGTACTTTAACCGTTGGCCAGTGACTTTGAAATTGGAACTCGTCTTGTTGTCTTTAACTTCTACAACTTCATGAGGGTAATCATGTACTATCTCGAATCACAATGAGATTTCTACTTTCCAAGAAATAACTTAAGTCTGGAATTGAATAACAAGAATTGTTGTCCAGGTGAAAATTACCGTGGAAAAAATTTGTTATTGCCATCGCTTAATCTTTTCTTTGTACAGCTTGGCATTCTCGTAGGCTTGTGCTTGAAATTCTTCCATCTCATTCAACTCCAATAGGCGGTGGGTACCAGTAGCATGCCAATCCATATTCAATTTCTTAATTGCCTAATACGTCTTATGTTCAAGCTCAATAGGCAAATGATAGAGTTTCCCAAAAACAAGCTTGAAGGGCAACAACCCCAATGGTGTCTTGAATGCAGTGCAATATGCCCATAAAGCTTCATCTAATCTAGATGACCAATCTTTTCAGTTGGGATTGACTACCTTCTCCAATTTTTGTTTAATCTCTATTAGAGACTTCTGCCTGCCCATTTGTCTGAGGATGGTATGCCGTGGCAATTTTATGTTTAACTTTGTACCTATTCAGAGCATTAGCAACTAGTTTGGAATCAAAGTGTGAATCTTCATGACTAATTAGAGCACGAGGAGTACCAAACTTGGTAAAAATATTTTTATAAAGAAATTTCAGTACCGATTTGACATCATTTGTTGGTAAAGCAAAAGCCTCAACCCACTTGGAGACATAGTCAACATCTAAAATTTTTTTTGCATTGCCCTAAGAAGGTGGGAATGGTCCCATGAAATCAATTCCCCAAACATCAAATAGTTCCACTTCTAAAATAGTTAGCAAGGGCATCTCATACCTCAACGATAGATTTCTAGTTCTTTGACAGCGATCGCAAGCTTGACAAAATTCATGAGCATCTTTAAACATGGTTGGCCAATAAAAACTTGATTAGAGAATTTTTGCTACTATTCTTGATGTGATCTCATACTCGTTAGTTGATTCGAGTCGCTTGTGTTCCCGATTGTAAAATTAGGTAGTATCTGGACTAGTTTGTCAAAGGCTGAATTCGGACAAAAGTAGGTTTAACAAGGGGTTGTTTGGTTGAGATGGAAAATGGCTTAATAGCTAAAGAACAAACCAATATTAAGAGAATATCGACCCAATTCTTATAATAGCTCTTAAGGTGGAAATGAATGATAGTTTGAACTGTGACCCACTATTTATTGGAGATAGGAGCCAAACGGTATAATTGGA
Source organism: Gossypium hirsutum (assembly GCF_007990345.1). NCBI lineage: Eukaryota > Viridiplantae > Streptophyta > Magnoliopsida > Malvales > Malvaceae > Gossypium > Gossypium hirsutum. The sequence continues at coordinate 26,038,633 of NC_053440.1, read as the reverse complement.
ATGCCGCACTCGTTAGAGTAATAAGTTCACAAAGAGAATCAGAATGACGCCACTAGACTAGTTAGATAAGTCAATTTGAGTCACAAAAGAACAAAGAGAGTTGAACAACTCACAAATAGATTAAAATTCATCAAAGTTTCAAAAGTCCCAAATACAAGATTTGAGCTTAGTATTTATAGCTCTACAAAAGTCCAGCCGAATGGAATAATTTAATTCAACTTAATTGAGCTGACTAACTATTGAGCTATTCCACATGAATTTTGAAGACTCTCATGTATAGGTGACACCAACAACCATGTCATTTGCACTCCCTAAATAGCCAAAATGTGTAGCATTTAATTTGAGCTAATGGTTCAAGTAGATAATCGGTTTTGGATGGTGTGAACATAGCTGATGCCTTTTTGGGAAACCGAATGAGTAGTATCCATTTTAATGTTGCATAGGGCACACGAACAACTCTCAAAGTGTGAAAACTCAAAATTGGATGGTCACTTGGTGTGAACATAGCATCCAGTTGATTGGACTAATGTGAAAGCAGTTCTGTCAATTGCATTCCACGAAAGGTTGCATCAACCAGCAGCTCCCCCATGCATGTACATCCAAATGCATGTTTCCCCCTTCAATACTGTCCATTGAACACCCTACAAGACACATTAAATATAGCTTTAAACATAATTTAATTGGTCTGAACTAAAGAGATGTATTAAAGATGTCTAAACAATGAAATATTTAAAACATATATTTAAGATGTCCTAAACTATGACATAATTGAAAAAAACCTTATTAAAGATGTTCAAATTATGACAAAATTAAAACTCATATTAATGATGTTCAAATTATGACATAATTAAAGACTTAAACTAATTTTACTAAATAACTAGAACTGAATTTAATTCTTTATTCTAGCAAATAACTTCACAAGCTGAAGAAAGCTAAAGTTGAGCTTGAAGCAAGTTGCATGGCACGCATGGAGTGCATGTCCATGATTGATCAATGAACCCCACAACGGCTTCACCCCAAATTTGATCAATAAGGCCCGCAATAGCTTCCTCAAACCTCTTAGCTTGAGCTCGCGTAATCGGCCCCGTTGGTAACTCTATGGTTTCTTCGACAGCTTTGGAAGGGTCTTGGACCATGATCGCATCAATTCTCATGTCCCCAAAATGCCCTCCGGATGATGCTGAATGACAATGAAATAAAATACTTTGAATCTTATCACCTGGAACACACCTCTGAATTATCTGGTTTGCACAGTGTTTGAATAAGAACGACTTATCCTAGTAATACTGCTTGGCATCGTGGATAATTTTTTTCTATCGTTGATTTGTGAGGTCAGGTGGCAATAGTCCACTAACAAAAAAATTTACAATATCAGCATACCATGGTAATTCCATGGCAACTAACAATTGCTCATCAAGGAAATCATCCTGAACACACTAAATATGAAAATATTCATTTCTTGCTTCAATTCGAGACAAGTGATCAACCACTTGATTTTCTGTGCCTTTCTTATCTCTAATTTCTAGATCAAATTCTTGCAATAACAATATCCATTGAATCAATCTAGGCTTGGCATATTTTTTGTCACTAAGTATTTTTTATACGAACTCACCTCGGTGATTATTTGAGTCATTTAGATTGCCCGATCGTTAAATCTAAGGAGTATCATTCTTACTTGTAGTAGTTGTTAATTCGATTAAGTGAAGGGAAAACAAAGGTTGACAAGATGGTTCAAAGGTTAGGAATGTGTTGAGGATGGTTCAGTTAAGTAAAATGATGATGGAAAATGGTTAAGTGAATGATATTAAGGATTCAGATAACAAAGAAAATAAGATAACTTGGAAATGGAAAAGTTCGACGGGATGGAATAGGCTTAAGGCCAAGGAAGAACCAATACTAAGGGGAGTACTGACCCCAACCTTATACGACACTTAAGAATGATGGGTGTTGAAGGATAGGACCTTGACCCGCTAACTAGGAAGTTAGGAACCACAGGTATCAATAGGGTGAATGCCACACTCGGTTTAGGAGTGATAAGTTCAAAGAAACAAGGATGACGCCACTAGCAAGCAAGATAAGTCAACTTGAGTCTTAATGAAATAAGAGAGTCGAAAATCTCACAAATGTTATAAACATTCAACAATGAGAAAAAGTCCCTTACAATGAGCTTATTACAAGTATTTATAGTTCTAGATAAGGCCTAGCCGAGAAGTCACAATTGTTCAGCTTAAATGAGCTAATAATGAGCTGAAATAAAACTTAATCACTAAGCACAAACTCTTGAAATTCTAGGCCTAAGTAACAACCACTATAAGTAAGATTTAATGTTCTAATTTAGTTAATTTAATAAGCTTGAATGCTTAGGTTTCATTCTTGGGCAGCCAAAGAGTTTAGGATAAGCTTTAAATTCTTCCTTGGACAGCTGAATAGACACCAACAACATTCATGATATTTTTGGGCACACAAATAGACCATGGAGTGTTCTTAAAGAGGCAATCGGTTATGGAATTTGTAATCACTCCTTTGTCCATTGCTATTCTTGAACAGCTCCTTGGAGAAGATGGAGAGGCTGCCGAATTTTAATGATGCATATTGCCCTCCTTTTATTGTTTTAACAGCCCCTTGTATGTAACCAATTCCAGCTGAATAGTCACATTTATCACTTTGTAACAACCCTTGAACAGAACTGATTCCAACTAAATAGTCACCTACAAGTATTTATTAACAAACACATTTAAACACACTAAACTTCATAAGCTTAATTAATAAACTGTAAACATATTTACCAATAAGTTATTCCAACAATTAAATAAACTAAGGTAAGCATCTATTCCAACAATTAATTAGCTAAAATGAGTTTAATAAAAAAATAAAGTCCAGCAACTCAATTATTAACTAAGATGAGTTTAATTAAATTAAATTTCAACAACTCAATTATTAACTAAGATGAGTTTAATTAAATTAAAGTTCAGCTTGCAATAAATTGCCATGCACGCTTAGTAAGCTGAATGAGCTTGTAATTAAGCTTCATTTTGCACTTAGGTTGTAACAGCGCAGTTTAGACCCTAGTCGGACAGTGGTTTTGGGACCACAAATCCAAGTCAAAAAAATATTTTAATATTATTTTCCGTGCTTATAGTATGTGAATTGACATGTGGGAAATTTTCTTGAATTAATTTTATCGTTTGTGTGCCGATTTGTGAAAAATGACTTAATCGCGTAAATGCAAAAGTGGCTAGCTATTTGTTAAAGTGCTTTATTGTTATGGCTTTTCTAATGTGGGGTCCTTATGTTGATATTATACCAATGAAAGTATGAGTGGACTTTTATGGACATATGGTAGTGGAGTTTTAAATGAATTAGCTAAGGTTAAAATGGTAATTGTTGTATTATTATGTATTAAATAAAATAAAAACAAAATGGCCATGCATTTTAGCTTTGTTCTTGCCAAATCTTGAAGAGAAAAAGAAGCCATTTTTTTAGTTTTATGTTCGACACTTTGAGGTTTAAATTAGGTATATTCTTTGTTCGGTTTTTGATAATTTTTACGTTTTTGAGATTGTTGCTTTGTGTTTTGGCTAGCCCATGCTTGAATTTTTGAATTGGTTGTGTATTTTGTGATGTGCCATTGAAGAGAGCTTGTTGTTTTTGTTGTTTAATGATGGAAAATAAATATATGTTGTTAGATTATCATGTTTAATTAAGTGATTTTTAGTAAAAATACGTATTTGGGATTAAATTGTGAATTTTGTAAATTGAGGGGTCGAAATGTGAAATAAATGAAAGAAATGGACTGCTATGAACCTTAGTAAAATTCGGCCTAACTATAGGATGTTAAAATTTTGAATATTTTGTGATATTTTGAAGTAGGAACTAAAGTGAGAAGATATGAAATGTTAGGGGCTAAAGTGCAAAATGCCCAAATTATGTATTTTTGAATGAATTTGAGTGAATATGTTATTAAACAAGTCAAATTTAAATTAATTTAGATCAAGAGAGAAAGAAATCAGATTTGTATATGGGGAAGTCGAAAGTTGTCGAATAGTCGTTCCGGTCCGTTCGTCTTCATCCGAGGTAAGTTCATAAGTAAATAAATATCATTAAATTAAATGTATATGCATTATAAATGCTGAATTTAATTTTAATGGATATATGTGTAAATGCTGAATTATTTTATGCATTGGAGAATTATGACATTTGAAAGCCTGTACGAACTATAGGATTCTAATATGTGATTTTGTGTAAGGCCATGTCTAGGACGTTGGCATTGATTTGAGATTTACGTGTAAGACCATGTCTGGGACATTGGCATCATATATGATTTCGTGTAAGACCTTATCTAGGACAGTGGCATCGGTATTTGATTACATGAAAGACCTCGTCTAGGATGTTGGCATTGTACGAGCTTATCGAACAATCAGAGTATCCTTATAAATTTTGAATAGTTCAACGGGCAATGCCGAATCAAGATCGAATATGAAATTGAGATAAATGATTCAGGTATGTGAGAAATTAAATGTTCATGAAAATAAGGTAACTATAGTAATTGAGATGATGATATAATTATGCTTGATAAAAGGGCGATTTGTGTGTACATGAGATAGTTATATTCGACTAAGTTTAAATTATATTGCTAATGTTTATTTGATGATTTCTTTGCTTATGACTTACTAAGCTATTCAACCTTACTGTATCTATGTTCGATGGATGTTTGTTTAGATTTTGGAAACTAGTTACGAGCTCGGGGGTCGTCAAGAAAAATCTATCACACTACCGATTGATATTTTGGTATTTTATAAGTGTGAAACCTTAAATATATGGCATGTATAGGCTTGTTTTATTATGTTTGATTTTGAGTTGTATATATATGAGGCCATGCTAAAATGGCTTGATCAAAATGTTAATACGTGTGTGTTTGGTCGTGATTAAGGTTTATATTAGAAGTAGATTTCATGGTTTATATGCTTGTGATGTACTGATATATAATTTGGTAATGGTATGATTTTTTTTGAGGTTTAGTTAAATTTGTTTCGGTTGGTGGTGATAAGATACATATATTATGCTTGGATGTTTAGTTGTATAAGTGCAGTTGTTAAATGGTAAGAAATGGACATGTATTATAATTTTTTTGGTTGATTGTTTTGGTAAGAATTAAAATGGTAAAAGAGGGTTATGGTTTAGACATGTTGGTTAGCTTTTAATGAATAGTTAGAAATATCAAGTTGATGTTAGTATTCTTATACCTATGCGCATTATACATATATATATGCATCATTAGTATATTCGGTCACGCATTAATATTACTAAAGTTGCATATGTGATTACATCATTTTATTGTATTATGGTTCGATTGGTTTTATTAGGTGCTTGTGTAGAAGTATGAAATGTTATACTTGATATTCAACCTATGAAATAAATATAGTGATATATTTTTCGATGTATGAAATGTAATTTATTATGCTGAGATATGTCTTAAACATACAAATGCCACTAAAGTTAGGTTTATGTGGTGCAAATATTAATATGTATGAATTACATGAAATTTAGCTTTGTTGTACATTAGTTTATTCGAACATGTAATCATTTAGATGATATTGATATGGCTGAAATTTTAAAGTAAAGTTTGAAAATGTGTGGTAAGTAATAAAGCATGATTATTATTTTTATTTGGTTAAGTGAACTATACGGGGAAATGTGATTTATATGATTGGGTTGCTATTTACTGCTTGAGTTTAAAATTTATCTTATTTTTTTTTCTTTTGAGTCAATGTAATTTGTGCAAAATTTAAAACGAGAAACTGTTCTGAATTGTGTTTTGTCCAGTAATGCCTCACAACCCAAATCTGGCGATAGATACGGGTTAGGGGTGTTACATAGGCCCTCGAGCTTAGGCCACTCTCGATGACGTCGAGTTGTATCGTAACATGATGCAACTAGGTTCAGATCATTCCCTCCCTCTTGAAGATGATTTGTCCTCAAATCGGGCCACTTGTTTGAGAAATTTTTTTCAAGATCACATGCCCTTTTGTTCAAGATCTAGACAAAATTGTTTCCAGAACACTGAGAACCACAAATGGTTCGAAAAGAAAATGGGTTATTCTCACGCCCTCTCTTTTTAGGAGGGAACCGGTCCAAAGCGTCACCTACACAAGAATGAAATAGATTAGTGACACTTTGAATTAAAATCTCTAAAGAACCTTTTGAAATCTTATTCAAGAATTGAACATATAAACCAATGTCGGGATCAAAAATGGAAATCGGCCTTACCTTTTCATTATAAATAAAAAATTTCAATGACATCAACAAACCGGAGTCACAAAGCATTTGAAAGTTAACCATATTCTGATTCTCAAATCCCTCAAACAAAGATAAAGATCAATGGGCTCCGAGGTCAAAAACAAGGTGTTCTCTTATCGCTTCAATCTGACTCGAAAATCTTTTCCCCAGTATTGTAGGAAGAACATGAAGCAATTTGAATTTATTACCAAACAAAGCATGCTCGTATCTTTTAAACCACAATTTAAAATAATTTCCAGAATAAAAAACTTGATCTTCACTTTGCAAGCAAACAACATTCACATACTTTGTTGTCAAATAAAATGATAAATCATCAATCAAGCAAAAATTGTTCACATAGAATTTATGATGCTCAATTTTCCCTAATAACAAACCAGAATATCAAACTCCAGGTTTGTACACACGAGTTTGATTACTCAATCCAAAAGGAAGAACGAGTCTCTTTATCTCTCATAATTTACACAAGTTAAACAATGAGGCTTTTAGCATACTCATACTCAAACAAGCAAACCCTTTAAATTTCATTCGAACATATTCACGCAAACATGGGAATTTCACATTACAGATCAAAAAATTCAAATTATCATCACACACGAGTAAACTAGGTGTTTCACTTGTCAACTTTTTATCACAAAAGACCAAATTGTGTTCGGGCTGATTTAATCTTACTTTATGAACAATCTTGCCAATGCCATGTTCATTAGCAGAAAATCGCTTCGTATTACTATGTAAAACAACATCATCATCAATCAAATTATGATTATCAACCAAATCAAGATGAATAGCTATTTCACAACCTAAGTCTCTGACTTCCTCATCAATACCATTCAAACGAAATTGTTGAGATTCAAATAACATCATACCCTTACCTTGCTTACCTTTAGGCAATTGAGGAATAATTTCACCGTCAACCTTACCTTTCTCTATCAATTGAAATCGTCTCTCATCTAGAAGGTACTAAAGCTAAAATTTGTCAATAGGACCTTCAGAAACCTGAGAAGAAGAAGTAATACGAGGACAACTTGCATATGGAATAGCAAAAACACTCATCGATTTATTTTGTGCACTTGCATTTTTCTCACTCGTTTCTTTTTTAACAACACTCGTTTCTTGCATAGTTTCTTTTTTTACCTCAATTTCTTTTTCAATTTCCTTTTCTTGCTCACACGTTTTTTTTCTTTCAATCTCTTTTTGCTCTTTTTTTATCTATTTTTCTTTTTCTCTCATTTATTTTTTTCTTTTCTCAATTTCATTTTGGATTCGTTCATTTTCTCACATTAACTCTTCTTACCTTTCTTTTCGTCTAATTTCTTTTTGTCTCGTATTTTTATTGCAAGAAGAAGACAACATGAAAGATTCAGAACGACAAGCTTTCCATTGGACATAAGTGGAAGAATCTTCATAAGAGTCACGATCAACTCTTCGTGAATAACCTTCCGTGGGCAAATACTTGGATGCATAGGGAACATGTCCACCTCTTCGTAAGTGTTTCTCCGTGTATGAATGCTTTAATGCACTTGAAGAGATCTTTCTGCTTTCTCATTGGTCACCTTGAAAGACTTTAGACTCGAAGCTTTCTTTCTTTCTACTCGAATGCCTTGATGAGTAGGAATCACGGTATGGATCTCTTCTCGAATAGTCATTGGGTGTTTGTCTCTGTGATGATCTTGACTCCATTTTTTGACTTGGAAAACTTCGCTCCCATTGGGCTCTTTCTTCCAATTGGTCCAATCGTTCATGCAACCTTTCAAATTTAGATCTCACAATTCTACGCATTTCTTTCATCATATATTGAAAATCTGATTCTGAAAGCCCTTCTTGAAACATGATTTTATGGATGGAAACGGAAAGTGTTTAAAATATAAAATGAATACCTCACCAACACAAAGCTCTCGTTTCACTCACAAAGAAAAATAAGATGGCACTCACACTCGTGTTTGCTCTCGTTAAATGGCTTTTTCTTCTCTCTAATGTGCTCATACACTTGTGCCTTTTTCCACTCGATTCGCCTCTCAAAGTTCATAGAAGACTCGTTTAGACTTATAAGCTAGTATAGGCATTGGCTTTAAAATGGGTTACAAAGAATTGGAAACAATATTTGTGTAAGGTGGGCTGAAAGAAAAGAAAAGGTGTTGGGGGGTTGTGACTGAAACTTCTCAAGAATTTGGAAAAAATATTCACTTTCACGAATAGCCTTTTTTGTATAATTTTAGAATTGTAACACCTCAAATTTTGGGCCTAAAAGAAATAAGTTTTGAACAAGGGAACAGTTAGAAGACTGCACATAAATATTTAGTTGTGCAAGAAAGTGACATAAATGAACGTCTGCTTCAATGGTTAAGTGGTTTAGGAGTGTTTAGAAGTGTCTGAGAAGTCAAGGGTTCAAGTCTTAGCTTCTGCAGAATTTTTGGTTTTGCTCTTAATTGAATCTGGATAGTGGTGTTTAGGGCTTATAAATATTAGTGTTTGTTTTATGACACAAAAAGAGCTTGTGGTCTAGTGGCAAGGTGGCGTGTTGTGTAACTGTGAGGTTTGAGGTTCAAGTCCTGGGTTGCACAATGGAGTATTTATCTTCCTGCTTGAGCTGTGTATGTGGCAGAGTTGGAGTGAAATACTATCGAAGGAAATTTGAACTGGTCATAGAGGGAGTTGAGGAGAAATCGTTGGAGTGATAAGGGGAGAGATTTGTGGAGAAAATTGAGGAGCTGTGGAGAGGAAGAGTTGTGCCAAAATTGGACTCTGGCACTCTAGGAATTTCGACTAGGGGGATTGCTAGTGCTGAATTTGGCTTTTGACATTTTGTGCAACTGGAGTCTTGTGCTATTTTCTCTGCTTGTTTGGTTTTGGTCAATTTTGTATTGCAGCTATTGTTTTTGGCAAGTTTCTTCTCAAGTTTGTACATTTTTCTATTCCATTTTCTCCTTTCCTCTTCTCTCTGTTGGCTGAATAACCCTTCCTTTTCCCCTTTCCTTTTTGCTGCCAAACCTTCTTTTCTCTTTTCCCTTTCCATCTCCCTCTTGGCCGAATTCTGTTCCTCCCCTCCTCTTTTTCTTTAACTAAATGTTCTCCTCTCTCTCTGTTTTGATTAATGTTCTCCTCTCTCTCTGTTTTGATTCTTAGTTGGTATTATTCTATTTTTCCTTTTGAAGTGAGAACTATCTCATTTCTTTGAGTGGGGTTTAACCGATTGTACTCCTCTGTTCGATCACTTCCTTCACTAATCTTCTTTTTGCCACTGTTGCCATTCAAGTGCTACAAGTATTACAGATTATTGGTAAGTTGCGATGCGCCTCACTTTTCATTTTAATCGGTTCCTTTCCAATCTTTATATTTAAGCCGAATACCCTCATGGCCACTATTATGGCCTAGTTTAGTCTATGAAAGTCATTATTGTGGTGCAGATTATCGCTGCAGTGTGTGATCACTTTTGGGTTAGTGGTTTGAAGCAGTAGGGTTGCCCTCATACAAGGTAAAGATAGAGATTTTTGGGTTGTGTATTGTAAAGGAGGGTGTCTCACCCTAACAGTTAAATGACTGATGTTGGATTATGTTGAATCTTGGTTGGGTACGTGGAGGTTGCGCTCTTCTTGTAATCAGGTGTGTAATCACACTCTCTTTCAACTGTAAATCAGAAAAAGCCGAAATGCTGGAAAAGACGGCGCTAAGACTGTAAGGGTGTGCAAACGCTCAAGTGGTAAACTGGGGCCACGAAACCCAGTGTGGGACTATAAAGGTCCCCATGAGGGTTATCATAGGCTTGGCCGAAATGGGCCTCTAAAATAACTGAAATACCCTCGATGGGTAAAATGACCGAAATAACCTCGATGGGTAAAATTACTAAAATACCCTCGATGGGTAAAATTACCGAAATACCTTTGATGGGAAAAATTATCAAAATACTCCTAATGGGAAAATTACCGAAATACCCTCGATGGGTAAAATTATCAAAATACCCTCGATGGGTAAAATTATCGAAATACCCTTGATGGGTAATATTACTGAAATACCCTCGATGGGTAAAATTACTGAAATACCCCTAGGACATGAAATGACTGTTATGGCCTTATGCTATGTTTGACCGTTTTGCTGTATGATATTTATATAACTGTTACTGAATATGACATATTGCATACACGTATGATCTATGACATGACATACTGCATGGGGTTGGGATTCTGATATAGGCGAGGTATACTGTACTGGTGGCTTTGCCACAAATACTGTTACTAGCAGCTTTGTTGTGTTATTGATACTGGCAACTCCGCTGCATTACTATTACTGGCAGCTCTACTGCGATATTGGTGTGTTTGCTGGGTGGGTCGATTTTATCCCCAGATAGTGTGTTGGTGGTACGAAGTGGTGTGTTGGTTGGATTGGGATGGGTTGCATTACTGCATTTGCACTGTTACTGTATTGGGCTAAGGCCCACACTCTGTTACAGTATTGGGCTGAGGCCCACACTCTGTTACTGCATTGGGCTATGGCCGATACATTGCTACTGTATAGGGCTCAGGCCTAGACTCTGCATGTTCTGTGTTGATTGTTTGGTAGAGGATTACACACTGAGTTTTCATAAACTCACCCTCTCTTCTAACTGTGCAGGTAATCCTAAGCCTTAGGCAATTTGGTACTGCGAGAGACTTGGAGGTGGCCACACAATTATTGCTGTTTAAAATTTGCTTTTTTTATTTAATTTTATGCTAGGTTTTATTTTTGTAATAATGCCTTTAAGTAGCTTATATTTTTAATTGGGCTTTTGCTTACGTACTTTAAACTGCTAGTTTAGGAGAAGACGAATTTTTAAAATAATTACTATTTTTAAAGACACGAGTTTTAAACAAAAGGATTTTTAAAAGCTTTCGCGATTTTAGATGAACTTAATATGAGAAAAGCAGACAACAAGGCAAACGTTTTAGCTAGATGATTGTTAAATAATAATTAAGAGGTTTTTCAAACTTAGAAACGAATGTTCTTCCAACAAGTTCAATTTTTGAAAGGCACTTCAATGTGACACGCCAGATTCGACCATAACATCTAGGCCAGGTTTGGGGTATTATAAGAATTTTTTTTCACATATATATTCAATAATACACTCTTTGTATTTGCACTTTTTTATACGAATTTTTTTCAAAATTTTTTAAAACTTACCCGGAACTTCACGAACGTTCATTTTCCTTGATTTTCGCTAGCTCTGATACCAAATGATATCAACTAAACTCAGTGATGATTTAAGTCGTTTAAATTGCTCGATCGTTAAATCCAAGGAGTATCGTTCTTACTTGAAGTAGTTGGTAATTCGGTTAAGTGAAAGGGAAACAAAGGTTGGCAACATGGAGGTTAGGAATGTGTTGAGGATGGTTCAGTTAAGTAAAATTATGATGGAAAATGGTTAAGTGAATGATGTTAAGGATTCAAATAACAAAGAAAATAAGATAACTTGGAAATGGAAAAGTTCGATGGGATGGAATAGGCTTAAGGCCAAGGAAGAACCAATGCTAAAGGGAGTATTGTCCCCAACCTTATACGACACTTAAGAATGATGGGTGTTGAAGGATAGGACCTTGACCCACTAACTAGGAAGTTAGGAACCACAGGTATTAATGGGGTGAATGCCACACTCAGTTTAGGAGTGATAAGTTCAAAGAAACAAGGATGACGCCACTAGCAAGCAAGATAAGTCAACTTGAGTCTTAATGAAATAAGAGAGTTGAAAAACTCACAAATGTTATAAACATTCAACAATGAGCAAAAGTCCCTTACAATGAGCTTATTACAAGTATTTATAGTTCTAGATAAGGCCTAGCCGAGAAGTCACAATTGTTCAGCTTAAATGAGCTAATAATGAGCTGAAATAAAACTTAATCACTAAGCACAAACTCTTGAAATTCTAGGCCTAAGTAACAACCACTATAAATAAGATTTAATGTTCTAATTTAGCTAATTTAAAAAGCTTGAATGCTTAGGTTTCATTCTTGAGCAGCCAAAGAGTTTAGGATAAGCTTTAAATTCTCCCTTGGACAGCCGAATAGACACCAACAACATTCATGATATTTTTGGGTACACAAACAGACCATGGAGTGTTCTTGAAGAGACAATCGGTTATGGAATTTGTAATCGCTCCTTTATCCATTGCTATTCTTGAACAGCTCATTGGAGAAGATGGAGAGGCTGCTGAATTTTAATAATGCATATTGCTCTCCTTTTATTGTTGTAACAACCCCTTGTTTGTAACCAATTCCAGCTAAATAGCCGCATTTATCACTTTGTAACAGCCCTTGAACATAAATGATTCCAACTAAATAGTCACCTACAAGCATTTATTAACAAACACATTAAAACACATTTAAACACACTAAACTTAATAAGCTTAATTAATAAACAGTAAACACTTAACTTAATTTAATAAACTATAAATAAACATATTTAACAATAAGTTATTCCAGCAATTAAATAAACTAAGATAAGCATTTATTCCAACAATTAATTAACTAAAATGAGTTTAATAAAAAATAAAGTCCAACAACTCAATTATTAACTAAGATAAGTTTAATTAAATTAAAGTTCAGCTTGCAATAAATTGCCATGCACGCTTAGAAAGCTGAATGAGCTTGTAATTAAGCTTCATTTTGCACTTAGGGCCCTCGAGCTTAGGCCACTCTCGATGATGTTAAGTTGTATCGTAACATGATGCGACCAAGTTCGCATCAATTTTAATAACAGAGTGGCCCATATAAACTTTCACATTGGTGCCTACTAAATAAGCCCTAAATTTTTTGAAGGCAAATACCACTTACCCTCAACTTCTATCCATTCGGTCTCGTGTCATCCCTCGATTAACTACGATTAACTCTGTTGATTCTCCTTTGGGATTTCTTCTCACTTTTGCCGAAACCTACCCTACTCTTCCCATTTTTCTTTCGATTTTGTTTTCATCTTGACTGCAATCGCACTTTTGTTCCTCATTTTTGCATTTTGTGGACAACTCCGGTAAGTGATTTATGTAGTTAGTAGTTGAGAATGTTAAGTTTCTGACTGAGGGTTATTTAGTTGTTTGGGCAACATTTTTTTGCTTGGATCGAGACTCTTCTGGTATTACCTCGTTAGTAAACTGATTTGAAGCGTTATGGGTAAGTTTCAATCGCTCAATAGTTGAGTAACCCGTTCGGGTTGGTTTTAATTCATCGGTTAAGTGATTAACTAAGTAGTTTTTTGGTTAATTATAGGTTCGGGATTGCTTGGAGTTGCTTTTGCATCAAAAATGTTACAGGTGTGTAACGCAACACTATAAATAAAAATCGATGAAAATTCAAAAAGTGAGGCTGTCGACGCCACACAGGCGTGCGATCGACGAGGCTGGCCATGTGCGATACATGAGCCGGATCGAATTAAGCCGTATGGGCCACACAGGCATGTGGGCCCACACGGTGAATCACACTGGCATGTGGGATTTTTGGGCCAGGCCGTATGAGCTACACGACCAAAGCCAAATTGGGCCATGTGGGCCACACGGACGTGTGGGCCCACACGGGAGAACATCATTGGCTTGTAGGCCCATTTTCACTATTTAATTGCTAAGGTTGCACGGATCGCCTGAGTCGACTGTGGACTTACTAAAGTGTCAGTAAGCTTACCTAGACCTCTAATTGACTGAAATGACTATATGACTGATATGATTAAGCATGATGATGTCCCAATGATTTTATATTGTATGCCGGTTTACATGCATGATATTATGTATAGCATGTCATATTTGTAAATTGCATTGCATTGGGTTGGGAGTTGGTATTGTTTGGAGGAAGTGTACTGAAAGGCCTCGGGCCTAATTTACTGGCAACTCAGCTGCAAACCACTATTTAGTGCCACATTCGGTACTTTTTAGAGCGTAGGGATAGGTGGGTTAATTATATCCCTACATGGAGTGTAGGGTTGGATGGAGATGGTGTGTAGAGGCTACCCTGGTAGGATTTTGTGATAGTATATTTGTTACTGAATTGATAACTATTACTGTAATAGGCCAAGGCCCTAATGCATGACTGCTTCTGTACTGAATTGGGCTAAGGCCCTAACTGAAACTGAATCTAGTACTGAAAGGGCTTAAGCCCAGACTGTGACTTCATTTTGTCTGCCTGCTCTCTATGGGGATTACACACTGAGTTTTCACAAACTCACCCTTCTGATTTATCTGTACAGGTAATCCCTAGGCTTGGGCAGTTCAGTGCTGCGAAGGACTCAGCAGTGACCACACAACCTTACTTGTCTCTGTTTCGTACTTAATTATGATTTTAAATTTTATTTGGGAATTTTATTGTAAATATGGCCTCTAAAGACTTTTCTTCAATTTGGGATTTTCAATTTATAACTACTAGTTTTAGGAAAACTCGAGTTTTCAAAAGAACCAAATGTTTTAACAAAATACTCACGATTACACAATCTGTTTTAAAAAGCTTCCGCATAGATTAAACGTTTTGGAAGCTTTCAAATGATTAATTAGCATGATATTAGAACTAATAAATAATAATGAAAGAACTCTAAAAGAAAAATGTATTTAACAAAGTTACGATTTTCCAACACAAGCTACAATTTTCAAACACACTACCATGTGACATCGCCAGATTCAGCCATAACGTCTAGGCCGAGTTTGGGGTGTTACATAAGGCTCACAAGTGTATGTAAGAAGAATATAAAAATTTAAGCTCTAAAATTGTTTAATTGATGATTTTTGCTTGAAGTACTTTTCTTGGATGTTGTGGGACATTAAAAGATGGTATTTATACCCCCTAATAGATTTCCAACCGTTGAGGATGTTGGAGAAGTAAATATGGTCGTTGGGGCTGTAAAACCAGAGCATTAATTTCACCTACAACTTTGACTATCGATACCTTTAAAAAAATATTGATATTTTTTGTCATAAATGTTGATTCAAAGACTGTTGGAATGAAAAATTCGATACTTCAAAAATATTTTATCGATACTTCCTGAAGGAGGTATCGATACCGGATCGATACCTTGTAGGGTTCTTGAGAAACAAAATACAAGTCTGGTATCGTTTATTTTTGAAAAATATCGATTACAAAATCATGGTATCGATTATTTTAAAAAATTATTGACACTAGGCCAAATGGTATCGATACTTTTTTACCTGGAGCAATTATGACTTGTTAGAAAATCATTTTGATGTGTTAAAATGATTTTAACTTAATTGGGATAATTTTGACTTGGTTAAAAATAATTTCACTTGATTTTAAAATTGTTTCAAAATTTTTCTAAAATTTTATTTCTTAGAATTCAAATTTAAAATTATTTTGTCAAATTCAACTTATATTCAAAAACACTTTTAATTTGTTATATCAAAATCTTTTATCAAATAAAGCTTAATTTAACAATCTCACCCTTTTTGATATAACAAAACATTTGGTAAATTTGTTTTTGAATAATTGCTCCCCCTTAATAAAAGACATTTTAAATTTGAGGCCAAAATAAGATTTGTCAAACAAGTTGGCATTCATTCGTACTTAAAAAATTTTGGTCACAAAAATTTTCATTTAGTTATCAACAAAGAGTAATCTCAATCATTAATGTGCCTTTTTCTTCTCCCCCTTTTTGTTATATCAAAAGACAAATAAAGCTTAAAGAGAGAAGTTAGCTCATCAAAATATAGAAGAAGTGAAATGAGCATAAAAATAGCTGATGATAAAAATAAACCAATAATGTGCAAGAATAAGTTATAGGCATAAAAAAATAAATGTGCAAATGTTATGAAATGAAAATGAAATGTATGGTCTAGAGCTAATCTTATCATCATAATGAGGAGAGAAATGAGGCGTCAAAGGGAAATTAGCTAATAGAGATGCTTCCCAAAGACCTCAAATGTCATTGCTCAAAGAATGTATAGCATCGAGGATAGCACTATTAACCTTGAAAGAGGGTTGAGCAGCATACGACAAAGAAGGAAATGGAGGAACGGGGTCCGGAGCTGAAATATCATCAAAGGCAGCGTCGACATCGTCATCTTCATTTCCCCTAGATGATCATGTTTCATCCAAGTGTTGGAGGCAACATCGAAATGGTATCTCGCATAATGTAGAGCCCCATAACTAATAGGTTGATGAGAAGAAACGAGGGTGTCTCCATGAGTGCTAATACCTAATCACCTAAGAACGTATGACAAATACATACCATGAGGAAGAGTGATATTTGTGTTCATCCATTTTCCAATAGCTTTCGTAATGTCATTAAAAAACATGAGTGCAAGATCAGGGCGCCTATTAGATTTAAAATAATCGAGCCACCAATAATCAGTGTTTCGAAGCTTGACATGCTTTTTGATAAGTCTTAGATTCCAAGTAAGAATTAAATGGAGGACACGGCCATGGACATTTAGTTTGGATGCTGATCCGAACTGGATAAAAAGGAGGGATCAAAATGCCCTTTTTCATCACAGGAACCTCCGGAAGGTAAGTGAAGATAATCGTCAAACTCTTCGAGAGTGAGGCGAATTGGAGTTCCCATTAAAAACAAGGTGATGGCAGTAACGGAGTCACCAGACTCATCATGTTCGAGTTTGGCATTAGAAAAGGAAGCTCGAACAAGATTTAAATAAGTTGGTGAGGAAATATTTAAGAAATCCATCCACCCCCAATTTTGTAAAATAGGGAGATAAGCAAAGCTAATGGCTTCTAACATAGTTATATCAATTTTCCTAGCCTCCCATACACGTTTTCGTGCAAAATACGAGTTAAAAATATATCGAGAGTGTGTGTCTTAAAAACAAGTGCTAAATGATGACTCCAACTCACTAGGCTAATTCGAAGACGATGCACTGGTCTTTGGAGCCATAATAGCTAGCAACAACTTAGAGAAACACTAAAACCAAAAAAAATTCTTTGAGGAATTTTATCAAACACTTGGTGGGTTAGGGTTTCAAAAAGAATTTAGCAAATATCGTTAAGAATAGGTGACCTCCTACAAAGAAACATGATATATATATGTTCAAAAACATCCCAATAACCATCAACAAGCAAGATTTGAACTTGCATTTGTCAAAATCAACAAGTTGAAATTTTTAGAAATTTACCTTAAAATTGTTGAAAAAGGAGAAATCTTCAAGAAAAAAGGATCAAATCTTGTGATAAAGAGGTTTAACCATGGAAAAGAATAAATAGTTGTGGAAAAAATGAAGAAATTTGAAAAAAATTTGAGAGGAGAAGAGAGGATTTTTCGGTGGAGGGAAACACAACTTAAGGCTCTTTATGTTTAAAAACAACTCAAGCATTTTTAAAAGCCCCGTGGCATCGATATTTTTGCACCAGTATTGATATTTTTACAAAAGTATCGATATTTTTTAGTTGGTATTGATACCAAATTAACATTTTGTTTTCTAAGTGCAGTAAAACTTCAAAAGTAAGATTTTTAGGTTGTATTGTTTCTCAAGTGTCCTAAAATGACTCCAAAATAGTTCTTAAACATTTCAAATGCATAAAGATATGTAATGTGAGTGAAATGCATGAAATACATGAAGCAAGAATATGTAAAAAATGACTAAGTTAATAATACCACTACTATAAAATGTGAAAGGAAATGAGATAGAAATAGAATAGATTTTCACAGGAAACTCCCCTTACCTTTTCGCATATAGAAGCCATGAAATCCATGCTCACCAAGATTGTAGCAATAAAATAATCAAATATGGTACAAGAAGATTGTAACACTAAGTTAAGGCAAGGTTGTTAAACCTAGTTCTCCCCTAAGTGTCCAAAATCTTTTTTTGTCTAATGGTTTTGTGAAAATGTCAACTAATTGGTTTAAGGTGTCAATATACTCTAGAACTATTTCACCCTTTTGGACATGATCTCTAATGAAATGATGTCTAGTTTTAATGTGTTTAGTTCTAGAATGTTGGATGGGATTTTTAGTGAGACAAATAGCACTAGCATTGTCACACTTGATAGGAACAACATCTATATCAATTCCATAGTCCTTAAGTTGTTGTTTCATCCATAAAATTTGAGCACAACAACTACCAGCAAAAATATATTCCGCTTCAGTGGTGGACAATGCAACACAATTCTGTTTATTTGAAAACCATGAAATTAGCATGTTGCTTAGAAATTGACATGTACCGAAGGTGCTTTTCCTATCTAATTTGCAACCTCCAAACTCTGCATCCGAGTAAGCATGCAAGCTAAAGGATGAGTCTCTAGGAGTACGAAAAACCTACATTTTGAGTATATCTAAGGTATCTAAAGATTCTCTTAATGGCTTGTAAATTTAATTCCTTAGGACAAGATTGATATCTAGCACACAAGCATACACTAAACATAATGTCGGCTCTACTTACGGTAAGATGAAGCAAAGAACCAATCATTGACCTATATAATTTTAAATCAACATATTTACCTTCCTCATCTTTGTCAAGCTTTGTAGATGAGATCATTAGAGTAGCTTGTGGTTTAAGAGTGTTCATCCCAAACTTTTTGAGCATGTCCCTTGTGTATTTAGCTTGATTGATGAAGATATCGTCCTTTATTTGCTTGATTTGGAGACCCAAGAAGAAATTTAGTTCTCCCATCATGCTCATCTCAAACTCACCTTGCATTAGCTTAGAAAATTCTTGACAAAGAATATAATTAGTAGAACCAAAAATAATATCATCAACATAGATTTGAACTACTAATAAATGTTTGTCTTTTCTTTTAATAAAAAGTGTTGTATCAACCTTCCCTTAACAAAAATCTTTTTCAATAAGAAAATTTGGTAATCTTTCATACTAATGCGATCCGACTCGGTGAGTTGAGTCGAGTCGTTGATGTGCCCGATCGTAAAATTAAGTAAGACTTGAATGGTTCACAGTAGGTTGATTCGAAAGATGGAAATAGGTTCACAAAGGTTTATAATTCTAAACAAGCTAGTTTAAACAGCGAAATAAACAAAGAAAAGAAATATGGATGGATGGGATAGTAAACTCAAAACAAGAATGAACTCGTAACAAAGGTTAGGACCCAATTCTTAAACATTTTATGGTGATTGGTAGAAAGCTGGATAGAACCGAGACTCGTTATCTAGGGAGATAGGAACCTACGATAGAGGTGGATGCCACACTTATAAAAGTGATAAGTTTGAAAGAAAGACAAGATTGACGCCACAAGAGTTGTCTTGATAAGTCAATTCAGTCTAAAGAGAACAATGAGAGTTTGAACACTCACAAAGTAATATGATATTAATCAAATGGTAAAAAAATCCTTTTACAATGAAAATGAACAACTATTTATAGTGTTCAGCTATGTAGCCGAATGGCCTAAGAAAAGACTTAATATCTAAGTAATTAATTAGGCTAGAAAATGCTAGAAAATTTTGGAAATAAAACACTAAATTGCTGGAGCTAAATTCAACTGATTTGAAGCCCAAGGGATAGTTTCTAGAAGAGCAAATGCACTTGGAGAAGTTGCATGGTACATGGCAGCAACTAGGTTCAGCCAATTGAGCTTAAATGAGTTCATTAAAATGCAATTCTTGGCTAAAAATATACCAGCATTAAGAAGGATGTGAACAACCTTGAAGGTGTGAAAAAGAAGCTGGAAAAGTCTTTGGAAGTGTAAACAATGATCAGCCAAATGGTCCTTGGTGTGAACTCCAAATGTGAATGCATAGGTGCTGTTTTGGGGAGTGGATCGGCCAACTTTTGGGAAGTGAAATTGGTTGCTCTCCTTGTCTGAATAAGCTCCTTGAATCATTAAAGAATAAGCCACATCCATGAATCCAGCCATCCATGTATCCAGCCATTCATGTATGCTCCCATACGTTGTATTGAACCATGCATGCACTTGGACTTTAATGCTCCTTCATGCATTCGACCATCCTACAAGAAAAGCATGAACTAAATTAAGTTCAAATGTATGTTCAGCTGAACTAAATGGCATCAAGACAAATTAAACACTAATTATCATACTAACTAAATTAAGAAAAATTAATTATAGTCCAGCCACCTAATTAAATTCAGCTAACAAAAACATAATTAAAACATGTAATAAGCTAGACATAATAAAAACGACAGCAGCAAGACAAATTAATTAGATGTAATGAGCTGAACAAATTTATGATATGTACTAATTAGGACATATTAAAAACATGTATTAACAATCAACGTAATTAACACACATAATTAAAATGTCCAGATTTAAACAAACTAAATACTTAATAATTATGGAGCTGTATCAACTAATTAAACTAACTCAATTTATTTTAGCAACTTAAATGCATGAAATTAAATAAATTAAAATCAAACTCAATGAGCTAGAATCAATTTGAATTGAGCTCCATTGGATTGGTCGAGCTAAGAACAAGCTGGGAAAACTAAGATTATGCTCATTGAGCTGAAGTTAAGCTTCATCTTGCACTTGGGGCCCTCGTGTTTAGGCTATTCTTGATGGCGTCGAGTGGTGTCGTAACAAGATGTGGTAGGGTTTGCATTACATACCAAGCTCTAAGAGCTTGTTTCAAACCATACAAAGCTTTTGAAAGTTTGAAAACATGGTTTGGAAATTTCGGATCTTCAAAACTGGGTGGTTGTTCAACATACAATTCATTTATAAAACCATTTAGAAAAGTGCTTTTTACATCCATTTGATATAAATTAAAATTGTTAAAGCATGAAAAAGCTAAGAGCATTCTAATGGCTTCCATCCTAGTTACGAGAGCATATGTTTCATCATAATCTATTTCTTCCAGTCTAGCCTTGTTCCTCACTATGGTACCATTTTCATCTAGCTTGTTCCCAAAAACCCATTTAGCACCTATAGTAGATTTATATTAGGTCTATCAACTAGATTCTAAACTTCACTTCTCTTAAATTGATTTAACTCTTATTGTATAGCCAATATCCAATATTCATCATTTAATGCTTCTTTGATATTTTTAGGCTCAATGCATGAAATAAATGCAACATACTTACAAGTATTTCTAAGAGAAGATCTACTGATGAGTGATTTCTCTTTCCACAATTAAAAGTTCTTCTAGAGTTTATTGTATTTGGTCTTGAATTTTTTTCATTTGATGATTGATCTTTTTTATTAAAAAATTCTGCATCATCATCATCAACACAAAAATCCTTTCTAAAAGGAGGATTAGAGTCATCAAAGATATTATGTATAGACTCTTCTACTACTAAAGTTCTTTTGTTAAAGACTCGATCGCTTTAGAATTTAAAGAATAACCAAGAAAAATTCCTTCATCACTTTTTGCATTAAATTTTCCAAGATTAGCTTTCCCATTGTTTAAGACAAAACACTTGCATCTAAAAGGATAAAAATAACTAATGTTAGGGTTTTTGTTTTTGAAAAGTTCATATGGAGTTTTCTTTAAAATAGGTCTAATAATTACTTTATTAATTATATAGCAAGCCGTGTTTGTTGCTTCAGCCTAAAAATATTTTGGTAAATTATTTTCACAAAGCATGGTTCTAGCCATTTCTTCTAAAGTTCTATTTTATTCTCTCAACAGCTCTATTTTTTTGAGGGGTTCTAGGTGCAGAAAAATTATCGCTAATTCTATTTGAGTTGCAAAAATTTTCAAAACCAAGATTTTGAAATTCGGTTCCATGATCACTTCTAATACTAGTGATAGTGTAACCTTTTTCATTTTGGTTCATTTTTGAAAATGTGATGAATTTTTCTAAAGCTTCATCTTTTTTATTTAAGAAAAGAACCCAAGTAAATCAAGAATAGTCATCAACAAGCACAAAAGCATATTGTTTACCACCCAAGCTAGATGTCCTAATTGGACCAATTAGTTGAAGAACTCTACTAGTTGATACATCATTAATAGGTTTAAAAGAAACTATTTTATGTTTACCCTTAATACAAGCGTCACAAACATTACTCACATCAAAGTCAATTTTGGGTAATCCTCTTACTAAGTCATTTTAAACTAATTTATGCAATATGCTCCTGCTAGCATGTCCTAATTTTCTATGCCATAACAAAGAGCTATTTTTATTTTTAGCAATAAGACATAAGCTAGAGTTATTCATATCATCTAAATGTAGCATATATATATTTTCTATCCTATGTCCTACAAGCATAATCTTATTAGATGCAATGTCAATAACTTTACAACCTTTAGACTCAAATATGACATTGAAACCTTTATCACATAATTGACTAATACTTAAAATATTATGCTTAAGACCGTTGACATACAATACATTTTCAATAATGATAGAAGAGTTTTTACCAATAGGGCCTATTCCTTAAATTTCTTTTGTAGAGTTGTCACCAAATGTAACTTCTCTTCCACTTTTTGGCTTCAACTTGATAAAGTGACTCTTGTCACTGACCATGTGTCTTGAGCATCCACTATTGAGGTACCATAAGTTTTTCTTTGAGTAACCCACCTCAAGGCAATGCTCATTTTCCTACAAACATAGAATTAAGATTTGATTTTTGGTACCCAAATTATTTTGGGTCCATAAGCATTAGTTCCTATAATTTTAGTCCCTTTTGGCATCCATTTTTAAATCAAGTTCCTATCTTGAGAAGTTATAAGTCCTTTAGGGACCCATGCATTTTTAATGATTTTTCTCTTTTAAAAATTTTCGTGCTATGTTTATAAAAATTAAAGCTATTTTAACAAAGTTTTGTTTTGAATTTTCTCCTTTTTCTAAAACTTTGTTAGAGTGAGCTTTTTCACTCTTAAGCAACTCAAGTTGCTTTTAATAATCCTTATGAGATTTCAAAAGTAAATTATATAAGTCTAAATTTTTATTTTCAAAGTGATTAATGATTTCTTACATTTTATTTACTTTCTCCACAAGTTCATGATTGGTTTTAGAAAGTAAGTCATTTTCAATTTTCAGTTTTGAAACATTTTTCTTATGTTTTGACATCATGACTTCAAATTCTAAACATAATTCATCATAGGCATCTTGCAACTCATCAAAAGAATAATCATTTAAAGTATACGAGTTAGAAGTTACCTTAATATCATCGATGGCCATAAATCAAAGATTTGCTACTTCTTGATGTTTATTGCTTGATGAATCCTCATCACTCCAAGTAGAAATATGAGCCTTAAGCTTTTATTTGCTTGACCCTCTTTTCTTCCATTAAGGGTACTCAAATTTGATGTGTCCCGACTTCTTGCACTCATAACATATGATAGGGTCCTTCTCTTTAGGAGATTCATGTAACACCCTAAATGATTTGTCTATTTTTGTGGAATCTAACATAACTGTGTATCTACTTTAGTGGTTAAGTGTTTTCGGTATGTGTATGAGGTCTTGGGTTCAAGTCTCCCTTTTGGAAATTTTTTTATTTTTTATCCAAGCCTCATCCCTGTTGGGTGGGATTATATAAAATTGTCTGTTAATTTATATTAGAATGACCCTGCTAGTTTGAGTGGAAAGGAGTTAGTGTGTTGGAGGTCCTGTGTTCGAATCCCTGCACGAGCGTGAGTGTTAATTTTTGCTTCAGGTGTTTGATAGAGGTTTGGTAGAACCAAAATTCTGAGGTGGTTGAGAGTTAGTGGGTTAGTGGAGAGTGGGGGAAAAGTAGGGATAGATTATCAGGTTTTCTGAATTTTAATTTTAGTTTTTCTCTTTTCCCAAAAATTTCTTTCTCTGATATTTTTTTTCCTTTTTTGTTCTCCCACTTTCAATTTTTGTTTCCTTCTTCCGATTTCTGTTGAAATTTATCTTTCAATTTGCGATACTTTAATTTTTGATTCCTTTGTGTTGCTGTGTAGGTAAGGGGTTCATTGTGTTTTATGGTAGTTTTCATTTATACTTTAGTCTCTGTTGGTGTATGAGGTTAATTCGCCATACCATTTTGCTAGGTGTTCTTCAAGAAAACTGAAACTCTTCGATTGCGTAGTTAAGTTTAGAGGCTGTCGTCGTCGAGGGTAAGTTTTCCAAATGTTTTAATGCTATTTTTCTTTTGAAGGTGTGCATTTGGTTACATGAATTTGAATGAGGATTCGTATAGATTTGTGAACTCACTTTGATTGAAGGTGTTTTGTGATAATTTTAGGTTTTGTTAACTCCAGGGAGTGCGTTTGCTTCAAAAGCGAACCAGGTGTGTAATCCTAATACGAAAAATTGAGTTTCAGTGAAAGCCAAAATTGGAGTCTGTCGATGCCACACAGGCGTGTGACAGGCCGTGTGGTTGGTCGTGTGTAAGACACGGTCATGTGATTGACGAAGGCATGGCCGTACGTAAGACACGGCTGTGTGATGGTGCTAGTGTAACCATGTGGGCCACACGAGCTAGGCCAAATGAGACGTCTGGGCCACACAGGCGTGTTGGTTTTGGGCTAGGCTGTGTGGACCACACGAGCAAGGCCAATCTGGACGTGTGCACCCACACGGGCTTGTGGGCCCAGAATTTTAAAGCTTCCCCTATAGTCGCACAGGTTGTTTCGATCAACTGTAGGCCTACCGTAGGGTCGGTAAGGGCTAAGCAAACCCTATTTCATGTGATTTGATATTCTAATAGATTGATCTCATTACTATACTGATATTTATGTCTGATTGTAATGTTTAAGTATGTATCTATCTGTACACGTGTATGTTAAGCACGTTTAATCTGATATTTTTGCATTTGTACTCTATATCTATTATTGGGGTGGGAATTGTATATGTGGAGGAAGTGGTCTGTATGGCGACTCTTCGCTTATATTCTGGTAGCTTGACTACATATTATCTGTTATGTGTCGCGTCAACACTAAATGGTGTGTAGGGATGGGTGGGTGTTTTTAACCCCACATGGTGTGATGGGATCGTCAGAAATGGTGTGTAGATGATACGAGTAGGATTTTGTATATCTGTTTTGTTTATCTTATTCTGATATATGTACCTGTTATAGACTTAGGTCTGAATCTGTATCTGACTGTAGGTAAAATGTTGTCTATGTGGCATGGCTATTTCTATTCGGTTACACTTTGAGTTTACGAAAACTCACATCTGTTTGTCTATTCTGTTTAGCTAATCCACAGACTTAGGCAGATTAGTGTGATGGAGGCTCAGTGGTGACCACTCGACCAAGAATTGTTTTAATTTAGTAATTAATGGTTTAATTTTGAAGTCTAGTTTTTCTTGAGAGTATGTAGTTTTTGGGACCCTCTAGACTGTTTGGTTTTAAATTATGGATTTGGATTTTTTTTTTGCTATTTTTTTGCAACATCAACAAAAACACTTTACGCAATAAATGGGTATTTGAAAACACGAGCTTGGTTTTTATTTTAAATGATTTCCAAACTTTCGCTACAAAATAGACGGTTAATTTTAAGGAACAACTTAGAACGGTTTCGGTAATAAATATGTTTTATAATATTTGGACGTTTTATCAAATAACTAGACATGGTTTATCGAAGAATCGTTGATTTCAAAACCCTTCTTTGTAACACTCCCGGATTCAGCCATAACGTCTAGGGATGTGAATTTTGGGTTCCAAAATTGAGCTTTGAAAAAACACTGGTTTTCAAATAATTTGTATCATTTTGAGTAAGTATATGGTACACTGAGTCTACGACGCCGATCTTGTAAGTATCTCTGAATTTAGAAAACACTGTAGTTTGTACTTTCTAAAACTGTACTGAGTTAGTTAGAGACTAAAACCTCTGAAATACTTCTGAACCTCTGATAATTTAAGCATAAAATATCTAATAATAGACACTGGAACTAATGCATTAAATTTTATAATGTAGATAAATTTGAAATTACGATGAGCACTCGTGAAACTCGCGGTCGTGGTATTTGTTAGCGCAACGGGCGCCGTAGAGGGGCTCGTGCTGAGTCTTCCTGTCTGGGTAGTATGTCGAATTCAGACACGAGAGAGACACCGATTTCGCCTACTATTGAGACTAGGTCTTAAAGCCACCCAGCTGGGGACCGCGCACTGTTCCAAGCCATGTTGAGAGTTTTGGAAAGGGTCACTGGACCCCATTCTGGATCTAGGGGCCGTGGGTCGGTAACTGAACGGCTCCAGTCGAATGGAACTGACTTATTTAGGGGTGTCACTGGAGTCGCCCCTACTGTGGCCGAGTATTGGTTGGAGGCCACTAAGAGGATTATGAACGACACCGACTGCACTCCTAAGCAGAAATTGAAGGGTGCAGTTTCTTTGCTTTACAATAAGGTATATCAGTGGTGGTTGCCAGTTGAGGAGGGTACTCAACAGAATCGTCTGAACTGGGACTACTTTAGGACTGCCTTCCAGGGAAAATTTTTTGGGCGCGAGTTATGTTAATGCTTGTAGGCGTGAGTTCATGAATCTTATGCAAGGTGATAAGTTTGTCGCCGAGTATGAGGTCAAATTTCTGAGACTGAGCCGCTACGCTCGAGGTATGGTGGCATCTAAGTATAAGAAATGTGTCCATTTTGAGGACGATTTGAGGGATAGTTTGAGGATTTTGATTACTCTGCAGAAAGAGCGTGAGTTGGCTATTTTGGTAGATAAGGTGTAGATCACCGAAGAGGTTAAGCGCGTGAAGGGTCAGAATAGAGACCGAGAGAGAGACTAAAATAAAAGGGATTTTGAGCCCTTTAGTTTTGTTTAGAGGCCTAAAAAATAGGCCAAACCTGATAGGCCTATTAGAGTGAGGGTTACTGTTGTTTCTACTGGGATTCAGCCTTGTGGTGATTGCGGTAGGCGCCATCTGGGAGAGTGTTGGAGGAAATTAGGGGCTTGCCTATGGTGTGGGTCTTTAGAGCACTGGATTAGAGAGTGTTCACATCGTGTGAATTAGATACAAGCTTCGGGACTGGGTTCTGCTTAGCCTCAAAGAGTAGTCCAGTAGCCACCTAGTGGCCGTGGACCGGCTAGAGGTGGTATGGGCCGAGGATAGAGAGCACCGAACAGAGGTGCTAGTTAGACTACGGTAAGGCAGGCTACATTGATTTATGCTGGTTGATGCCGAGAGGATAGAGATGCCCCTGATGTGATCATGGGTATGTTTTTAATTTTTGATGCTCCATTTACTACTTGATAGACATAGGTTCCACACACTCATATGTTGCTAATTTCGTTTCCGAGAACTTGGGGATTTCTGTTACGTGTACTTTTGGTGTGATTATTGCACTGAGTCCATTGGGACAATCTGTTCAGGTAAATAGACTTTATAGGAATGTTCCGTTGGAAGTACAATGGACTGTGTTTCTAACAAATCTTATAGAGTTACCGTTTGGGGAGTTTGACTTAATTCTGGGTATGGACTGGTTAGTTGAGCATCGAGTTAGCTTGGATTGCTTGACTAAGAGGGTCGTTTTGAGGATTGAGGATGATAAGGAGGTGGTTGTGATTGGCTAGCGTCAAGATTACCTGTCTAATGTAATCTCTGCTCTAGTGGCTTAGAAATTTGTTCGAAAAGGGTGTGAGGTGTATTTGGCTTACGTTAGTGTTTCAGTTTCTAGGGACTCTTTTATTGGGGATAGTAGAACAGTGAGGGAATTTTTAGATGTTTTTCCTGAGGAGTTACCGAGATTACATCTGAATCAGGAAGTTAAGTTCGGCAATGAGTTTTTACCAGGTACAACTTTGGTGTCCATCGCTCCTTACCGTATGGCACCAAAAAAGCTTACAGAACTTAAGGCTCAACTTTAAGAGCTTCTAGATGGTGGTTTCATCCGTCCTAGTGTGTCTCCGTAAGGGGCACCAGTTCTATTTGTAAAGAAAAATGATGGCACCATGAGGATGTGTATTGACTACTAGCAGTTGAATAAATTGACTGTGAAAAGTACCCACTTCCAAGGATCGACAACCTGTTTGATCAATTTTGTGGGGCTGCGATATTCTCAAACATAAATCTCCATTCTTGGTATCATCAACTTAGGGTTAAGGAAGCTGATATTCGTAAGGCGACATTGAAGACTGGTTATGGGCACTACGAGTTCCTAGTTATGCCCTTTGGTTTGATGAATACTCTGACTGCATTCATGGATCTGATGAATTGAGTATTTCAACCATATCTGGATCAGTTCATCGTAGTCTTCATCGACGATATTCTGGTGTACTCTAAGACTGAGGATAAGCATGATGAGCATCTTAGAGTAGTGCTTCTAATACTTTGAGAGAAATAACTCTATGCTAAGTTGAGCAAGTGCGAGTTCTGATTGCGAGAGGTAACTTTTTTAGGGTATGTGGTTTCTGTTGAGGGGATCTGAGTTGATCTTAGAAATATTGAGGCTGTACTTTGGAAACAACCTAACAACGTATTTGAGATCCGTATTTTTCTAGGTCTTGCGGGTTATTATTAGTGATCTGTTGAGGGGTTTTCACTAAATGCAGCTCCTTTGACTAAGCTTCTGCGCAAGAGTGTTCCTTTCGTCTGGACTGATGCGCAATAATCGAGCTTCGAAAAGCTCAAGTCTGTTCTGACTCAGGCTCCTATTCTGATACAGCCTAAATCTGGTAGGGAGTTTGTGGTGTATGATGATGCTTCACACGTCGGTTTGGGATGTGTACTGATGCAAGATGGCAAGGTACAACTTATGCATCTAGTCAACTTAAGTCACACGAGGGGAATTATCCAACGCATGATCTCGAGTTAGCTACCGTGGTGTTTGCGTTAAAGATCTGGAGGCATTATCTGTATGGTGAGAGGTATCTCATCTACACCGATCACAAGAGCCTCAAGTACCTTCTTACTCAGATGGAGTTGAATCTTAGACAGCGTTGATGGATTGAGCTGCTCAAAGATTATGACTTCTCAATAGAGTATCATCCTAGTAAGGCCAATGTGGTGGCTGCTATTCTTAGTTGTAGAGCAATGACTGATTTGAGAGCAATGTTAGCCTGTCTTAGTCTGTTAAATGATGGGGGTCTGTTAGCCAAGTTGCAAGTTAAGTCGACTTGGATTAGGCACGTGATACCCAAAAAAATTTTACAGTAAGATGTTATCTTTGATATAATAAAATAAGGAAATAAAGCGACAAAAAGGGGAAATTTTGGAGTTATGTCAACATTGGGAAGTATATTATGACATATTAGTTCAATAAAGGATTAAATCGCAAAAGTGAGAAAAGTTTTGTTGCCCAAGAGTAAATACTCAAAATTTGAGGGGTTAAAGTGTAAATATGAAAAAGTTGAAGGACCAATGGTGTAAATAATTTAAGGGTGGAATGATCTAGAAACTAAGGAAAATGGATGGATTAAGACCAAATTGAAAAAGGTAAAGAATTTTGAGGGACTAAATCACAATTTTACCAAATATACTGATGACTCAAGGATGAAATTTTAAAAGATCATAAAGGGCCAAATGGTCAATTAGAAGAGAGAGAACTCTAGAAGATAATGATGATGTTGGAGATATTTTAGATTAATTAATTAAATAAATATTAGTTTATTAATATTTTAATTTGATTTTTAAATGATATTTTATTATTTTATTATTATTTTATTTACTATATATATAAGAAAAGAAAGATGAAGAATGATCCAACCCACCATTTTTTCCATGCACCAACGTGAGAAAAAGAGAGAAAGAAAGAAAGTTTCGCTTTCTTTACAATTTGGTCCTTCCACGAAAAATTCACCATTTTCATCTAGAAATAAAAAGAATTTCCATATCCATCAAGAGAGAAAGATAACAAGGAGACTATGGGGAGCTAGAAGATCAAGTTAGATTCAAGAAATAGAAGATGGAGGAGAGAGAAAATCAAGTTAAAGATTGAAATCAATATGACAAGGTAAGAACATCAAGATTTTAATATATTTTTAAGTTTGATATTATTGAAAAAGTATGGAAATGATGTTAATGTAAAGTTTTCGTATATATGGTCCTATGTTCTTGATATGTTAGTGAAGAAAGTGATGAGAAATAGTGTAGAGAAAGAAAATAAGGGTGTTATAAACATGGTAATAAACATCTTGCACTAAAATAGTTTTCGACAGAACAGTAGGCTAAATCTAAAAAATCACCATAAATTATGGAAATTGAATTAGAGGATGAAAAAATATGGAATTAAATATTATTAAGTTTAGTTTTGCATAGAAGAAACGATGTAAGTAATGGAATTGTAAATCATGAGATATAATAAATTTTCTAAGACAATGTCAGAATGAATTCGGGTTCCCCTGTTTGAAATTTGAAAATAATAAAAAATGGAATAAAAATAATTAGAGGCTTAAATTTATATGTTTAAAATCCTTAATTAGTCTATTTGCAATAGAAACAAATGGGAACATCATCCAAATTCTGTTCAAAGAGATAATTAATTTTTAGTGAAGAGGGGTTGGAACTGTCAAGAGTGAAACAGGGGAAAATTTAAAGAATAAACTGTACTTATTGGCTAAACCAAAAATTTTGAATATTTTATGGTAAGAATATGTGTGAGTCTAGTTTTAGATAAAATTTGCGGATCTCAATTCGGAGTTCTGTAGCTTAAGATATAATTAATTTAGTGACTATGACCCAAGTGAACAGCTTGTTATGAGTAAACAAGTAAATAGTGGTATTATGTATATATTAAAGACGTGGAATGGAGTGGAGGAGGACGGAAAATATATGTGAATATTCAGCTAATATGAGTTTATTTTAAAATAGCTTGTTTACATGTTTTAGATTTAGGGACTAAATTGAATAAAAGTAAATTTTAAGGGTAATTTTATAAAAATGTCAAAAATGATCAAATTGCATGAAATGAATTGTTTTATTATTTAAATTAATAAATTGAATGAAATATTAATTTAGATCAAGATTGGGTGAAATTTGAGGAAAATGGAAAATTACCAAAATATCCCAGAATTTTTGTATTTCTGCAATTTAGCCCAGTAAGTTCGTGTAACTTGAATTATATTCTTAAATGCTTGAAATGTATGTTATTGATGTGAATATGATTTGAATGTTCATTGTATGAAAATTTATGAAACATCCCGGTTGAATGGAAGAAAAATTCGATGGATCTCTGAAAAAAATTGACGGTAAAAAAGGATCTAGCCCGAACGGGTGATCCTATCCTGATATAGCCCTCCCGAAGAATATGTGGAAAATGGATTTAGCCCGAACGGGTAATCAAAATTAGGGTCTGAATTTAGTCTGGACTGGTAATTTAGATCCAAGCTCATTAGAGTAATTGTCATTGCAGGGGATTTAGCCTGGATTGGTAATCCTGACAATACTCTATGAGTTTATATTACAGGGGATTTAGCCTGGACTGGTAATCCCGCTGTAAGGATGAGGTTCGTGGGAGTGTGCTCCCTGAAATGGAAATGTGCGCACATGAATATGAATTGACAAACCCGGATTTGTACACTAAAAGTGTACCTCTGAAAATCCATCAAAATTTTCGAGAAATTCAACAAGATAAATATGGAAAATAATAAGGGTAATAGAAAACATGGAATTGAATTATTATTGGAAATATATTATCGAATTTAATACCCAATTTGGATTGCACGCGGGATTGAGTACAATCGTTTTGTGCCAAAGGATGAATTGACGGCAAATTTCCCAAGTAAACCGAGGTTCAGTATTTGTTGTGAACTTTCGTGTTTACTATTTGTTTATCTCTCATGAGCTTAAGTTCAGCCTTCAGGCTTCTAAAAATGATGTACTCATATCCATAAGTTGTTCTTCGAAAGGTAAAATATCGGGAATTGTCTTGAATGGTAATATAATTATTTATATGATGCATTGAATTGGTAAGTATTTAAGTGAAAATATGCTACTGCTCATGAAAAAGTATTAAGGTTTAAATTAAACAATTTTCTTATGAAATGACTTATCATGTGATCAGTTCGGGAAATGCTTTGGGTAAATGCACTAGCTTGTGACCATGGTTGAATGATATGTTTATGACTTGTGTGACATGCATATGGAACAAACGTGGAAAGTAAAGAAATGCAAATGAAAATAAAGAAATTATCAAGAGTTAAAGTTATATAAAATCCTACTAAGCTTGGGACAATATGTTTAAGTGATACTGTGGATTTATTCCCCTTGTAAGTTGATGAATATAGCTTCATGGGTATTGTGGTATCAATATTGGGTTATCCTTGATATGTATAGATTTCATATTTTAAAAGTGTTAATATGATTAAAGACTACACGAGCTTACTAAGCATTCATTGCTTACGTATTTTTTTATTTATTTACCATACAGATTATTAGAAGCTCGATTAGGTTGGAAACTTGTTGGAGATATATCACACTATCCATTGGTTTTATCGGTAATTTTGGATGATTTGATTCTAGTTATAATGGCATGTATAAGTTAATTTAGCCAACGTTGGCTCATTAATATTTTGATTTTGGTTGGTTTCAAATATGAATTCTAGATGAAATGAAATGTCTGAAAATTAACTTGTAAATTTTGGTAATGCTCTGTAACCTTATTTTGGCAACGAATTCGGGTTAGGGGTGTTACAAGGTAGATTCAAGAAAACCAGTTAGGGGATGAGTCTTTGGTCCTGCGGTTTCGTCAGGTTGAGAGTGGCAGTACTTTTGATTTTGGATTGAATAAGGATGGAGTTCTGTACTTTCGAAGGTCGGGTTTGTGTAACGAATGATTTTGCTCTGAGGGAGGCGCATAGTAGCCCTTATGCTATGCATCCCTGTTGTAATAAGATGTATCGGGATCTCCATGAACTGTACTGGTGGCTGGGATTGAAACAAGAGGTAATAAATTTTGTTGCTCATTGTCTGATGTGTCAGTAAGTTAAGACTGAGCACCAGTTGCCTTCGGGTTTGCTACAGCCTGTTAAGATTCCCTTGTAGAAATAGGAACAAGTGACGATAGACTTTGTTAGTGGGTTACCTTTAACACCCACTAAGAAGGATTCTGTTTGGGTCATCGTGGATCGATTGACCAGGTTCACCCATTTCATTCCGGTTCAGACAGACTACTCTCTGCAAAAGTTAGCAAAGCTCTATATTTCTGAGATTGTGAGACTGCATGGGGTTCTGATTTCAATAATCTCTGATAGGGATACACACTTCACTTCTCAGTTCTGAACGAAACTGTATGAGGCTTTGGGTTCGAGATTGGACTTCAGTATTGTGTTCCTTCCTCAAACTGATGGTCAATCTGAGAGGGTGATTCAGATACTAGAGGATATTCTTTGGAGTTGTGTGACTAATTTTTGAGGTAGTTGGGAGGATTTTCTATCGTTAGCTGCCTAGAATAACAATTTCTAGTCTAGCATCCAGATGGCACCTTACGAGGCTTTGTATGGTTGTAAGTGTCGTACTTTGCTATGTTGGACTGAGTTGGGTGAACGATGGGTTTTGGGTCCCTAGCTGGTTTCCAAGACTGAAGATAAGGTTACACTGATTCGAAATCATCTGAAGGTGGCTTTTGATAGACAAAAGTCCTATGTAGATTTGAAAAGGAGAGATATCGAGTACTCGGTGGTTGACTTCGTGTTCCTTAATGTATCTCCAAGGAAAAAGGTTTTGAGGTTCGGTTGTAAGGGCACATTGAGCCCTAGGTTTATTGGGCCGTATCAGATTCTGAAGCGTGTGGGACCAGTCGCTTATCAGTTAGAGCTACCTCTAGAGTTAGACCATATACATGATGTGTTTCACGTCTCAATGTTGAGGTGGTATCGGTCTGATCCATCTCACGTTGTCTCTATTAAGGAGATCAAGGTTAGACTGAACTTGACTTTTGAGGAGGAGCCAATTCTAATTTTGGATTGAGATATTAAGGTTTTGAAGAGGAAGTCCATTCCATTAGCTAAGGTTATGTGGTGGAATCATGGCACTGAGAAAGCCATGTGGGAACCTGAGGACTCGGTGCATCAGTAGTATCCTTATCTGTTTGGATCAGGTAAATTTCGAGGCCAAAATTTCCTTTAGGGGGTAAAGTTGTAACACCCTGAATAATTTAAGTATGTTTTTGTGAAATCTGACATAACTGTGTATCTGCTTCAGTGGTTAAGTGCTCTGGGTGTGTGTATGAGGTCTTAGGTTCAACTCTCCCTTTTGGCAAATTTTGTTATTTTTTATCCAAACCTCATCCCTATTCGGTGTGCTTATATAAAAATTGTCTGTTAACTTATATCAGAATTAGCCTACTGGTTCGAGTGGTAAGAAGTTAATGTGTTTGAGGTCTTGTGTTTGAATCCATGCGGGAGTGTGAGTGTTAATTTTTGCTTCGGATGTGTGATAGAGGTTTTGGTTGAGAGTTAGTGGGTTAGTGGGGAGTGGGAGAAAAAGTAGGGATAGATTATCAGATTTTTTGAATTTTAATTTTAGTTTTAGTTTTTCTCTTTTCCCAAAATTTTATTTCTCTGACATTTTTTTCCTTTTATGTTTTCCCACTTTCAATTTTCGTTTCCTTCTTAGGTTTTTTGTTGAAATTTATCTATCAATTCGCGATACTTTAACGTTTTGATTCCTTTGTGTTGCTGCGTAGGTAAGGGGTTCATTGTGTTTTGGGGTACTTTTGATTTATACTTTAGTCTCTGTTGGTGTACAAGGTTAATTCGTCATACCGTTTTGCTAAGTGTTCTTCAGAAAAATCGAGACTCTTCGATTGCGTAGTTAAGTATAGAGGCCGCCGTCGTCAAGGCTAGGTTTTCCAAACGTTTTAGTGTTGTTTTTCTTTTGAAGGTATGTGTTTGGTTACATGAATTTGAATGAGGATTCGTTTGGATCTGTGAACTCACATTGATTGTCAGCGTTTTATGATAATTTTGAGGTTCTGTTCACTTCGGGGGGTGCGTTTTCTTTGAAAACGAACTAGGTGTGTACTCCTAACACGAAAAATTACGTTTCAGTGAAAGCCGAAAATGGAGTCTGTCGATGCCACATGGGTGTGTGGCCGGCCGTGTGGTTGGCCGTGTGTGAGACACAGCTGTGTGACTGATAAAGACGTGGCCATGTGTAAGACACGACCGTGTGATGGTGCGAGTGTGTCTGTGTAAGCCACACGGGCTAGGCCAGATGGGGTGTGTAGGCCACACGGGCATACCATACGGGCATGTGAGTTTTGGACCAAGCCGTGTGGACCACACGGGTAAGGCCAATCTGGGAGAGTGGGCCATAAGGGCGTGTAGGAAACCCACACGGGCATGTGGGCCCAGAATTCTAAAACTTCCCCTAGGATCGCATGGGTCGGTTCGATTGACTGTGGGCCTACCACAGGGTCGGTAAGGGCTAACAAAACCCTATTTCATATGATTTGATATTCTGATAGACTGTCTCAGTAGGATACTAATATGTATGTTTAACTGTACTGTTTAAATATTTATCTATCTGTACACGAGTATGTTAAGCATGTTTAATCTGATATTTCTGCATCTGTACTCTGTATCTGTGATTGGGGTGGGAATTGTATATGTGGAGGAGTTGATCTCTATTGCAACTTTTCGCCTATATTCTGGTAGCTTGATTGCATATTATCTGTTATGTGTCGTATCGACACTATATGGTGTGTAGGGATGGGTGAGTATTTTTAACCCCACATGGTGTGATGGGATGGTCAAAGATGGTGTGTAGAAGATGAGGGTAGGATTTTGTATATCTGTTCTGTTTATCTGATTCTGATATCTATATCTGTTATTGACTTAGGTTCGACTATAGATGAAATGTTGTGTATGTTGCATGGCTATTTCTATTGGGTTACACACTGAGTTTATGAAAACTCACATCTGTTTGTTTGTTCTATTCAGGTAATCCACAGACTTAGGTAGGTTGGTGGGACGGAGGCTCAGAGGTGACCACTCAACCAAGAACTGTTTTTATTTAGTAATTAATTGTTTAATTTTAAAGTCTAGTTTTTCTTGATAGTTTGTAATTTTTTGGACTCTCTAGGCTATTTGGTTTTAACTTTTGGATTTGGATTTTGTTTTTTCTATTTTTCTGTAACGTCAACAAAAACACTTTACATAACAAATGGGTTTTTGAAAACACAAGCTTGTTTTTTTTAAACGATTTCCAAGCTTCTGCTTCGAAATAAACAGTTAATTTTAAGGAACAACTTATAACGGTTTTAGTAATGAATATGTTTTGTAATAGTTGGACGTTTAATCAAATAACTAAACATGGTTTATCGAAGAATCGTCAATTTTAAAACCCTTCTTCGTAACACTCCCAAATTCGGCTATAACGTCTAGCCGGTGTTTAGGGTGCTACAATTCATTCTTTAGTGCTTCCTTCTTTTGGAATTGTCTTCTTTTGTTGGACCTCATGAACCTCTTGAATCTTTTTGCAAGCATTGCCATTTCTTCATCATCATCATTGTAAGAGTCTTCATTCTTCTCACAAGTTGTTGATTTCAAAGCAACTCCCACCTTCTTTGGAACTTCTTTGATATCCTTTGCATTGTAGTTGATCTTCATCTCATATGTCAACAAAGAACCAATGAGCTCATCAGGGGAAACTGAGTTGAGATCCTTTGACTCTTTTATTGCCGTCACTTTAGGTTCCTAAGATGTTGGGAGACTATTCAACATCTTCTTCACCATCCTCTTGTTGGGATATGTCTTCCCAAGAGCTTTGAGAACATTGATGATATGAGTAAAGCGATCAGACATTTCTTTAATTCCTTCTTTCGATTTTACTTTAAACAATTCATAATCAAATATGAGAAGACTTATCCTGGACTCCTTAACTTTACTTGTCCCTTCATGGGTGACTTCAAGATTGTCCCATATTTCTTTTGCATTGTCACATAAGGAGACTATTGTACTCATTGGGACCAATAGCACAAAATATAGTGTGCATAGCCTTTGCATTTAATTGCACTTTCTTGATGTCATTTTCATCCCATTCATTCTCTTCCCTTGGGACAACAACACTTTTGACCCTCTTTATTGGGATAGATGGCCCATTAGTAACTATCCTCCACACCTCATAGTCGTTGGCTTGAATGAATAGCTTAATTCTTGTTCTCCAATATGAGTAGTTGGTGCCATTTAATAGAGGAGGCTTCATGGCAGAATGCCCTTCTCCCAATATAGTGGAATTTTGCTCTGATGCCATGTAAGAGGATTTTTTACGTGGCCTTCTAATAAGAAAACCTTAAGGATCTTCTCTCTTGGTGGTAAAATTATCTCTACAGATCTAGCTCTGATACCTATTGAAAGCTCGATGAAGCAAATCGAAAAATACCAAGAGGGGGTGAATTGGCCTTTTAAAAATTTAGTGAAAGCAAAGGCAAGAAAGAAATAAAAAATGCAAAGAGTTTAAACTGGTTCGGTGGTGAATCTGCTTCAATATTTTTCTTGTTGCTCTTTTCCTTTGTAGCCTGCTCCACTACTAGTTCTGAATTCTTCCTATTTTGTGAAATCTAAACTACTTTCTTTAATATTGGTGTCATTAACAACTCCTAATAACTACATACCACTTCTGAGTGTAATAGCTTTACATTGTTCCTTTCCTTGAGATCGTGAATTCTCGATATCACTCGGTAGTTCTCCTTGTAGTCTTAAGCCTAATGTTTTAGAAATTTGCCCCAGTTGATTTTCTAAAGCTCGTAAAGATGCAGGTTGACTTTGGATGATAGCATCATTCTTGGCCATGTATTCCTTCAATAGATCTTCCATCAAAGAGGAACTCGAAGCTAAATTTTGCTTAACATTTTACCGTGACATAAGTTGATTGTATTCAAGTGGTGCACCCACAACATTCTATTGAATAGCATTTCTAGAATTTCCCCTGGATTACTCCAACTGAAGTTAGGATGTTGCTTCCACCCCGGATTATATGTGTTGGAATATGGGTTGTTGTTATGGCGATTGAAATTTCCCATATAATAAAATGAGGCTAGATTTGATGGGCATTAATCAAAAACATGATCTTCTCTACAGTAAATACATGCTAACTCAGTTGCTTTCATTTCTTGCACTACAGCTGATCTTTTCAGTGTTTTAATCATATTCGTTAAAGATGATACCTAAGATGTTAGGGAAGTGATCGCATCAAGTTCCATTGCTCTAGAAACTCTTTTTCCAGTCCCTACTTTGGTAGTGGGATATTGATAATCATTGTCTGCTATCCTCTCCAGAATTTCGTGTGCTTCATTATATGATTTATCGAGCAGGGTCTCATTGGCTAATGTGTCAACCACCATCCTTGTATGTGTATTCAATCCATTGTAAAACATTCCATTTGTGTCCAATATTAGAAACCATGCATCGGCCATTTTCTGATTAACTCCTAGAATCGCTCCCATGCTTCATATAATGTTTCGTCCTCAGATTGCCAAAAGGACGTAATATTGTTCCTACATTTTGGTACTCATGTTCGGAGGATTAAATCTCAGCAAAAGCCTCTGAAAAAGTTCATTCCAGGATGCCATAGTACCTGATGACAATGCATTTAACCATGCTCTGGCATGATCTCGCAATGAATAAGGGAATCACTTTAGATTTAAGGCATCTTTAGGAGCACCATGCTGCCTGAATAAATCGTAAACTTCCAAAAAGAGTCTTAACTGCAACCTTGGTTCCTCAGTAGGCAGTCCACTAAACTGCCCCACTGTTTTTAACTGTTGAAACATCACCGACTTTAACTCAAAATGCTGAGCCTGGATATTCAGCCTGACAATTCCTGATTCAAATCATCTAAGATTGGCACTACATGTTCTCTGATGGGTTTTTCTCTGTCATCTATTATTCAAGGAATATCAGCATCCCTTCCTTCTTAATGAAATGGCTTTTCTCTAACATGATCATTTGTAATTCTTTCCGTTTCTAACAATTCTTTTCTCCTTCTTCTCAAGGTTCTCTCAATTTCTAGATCAAAAGAATACTCTTCAATTACTGAAATATCTCTACTCATTCACCAAAAAAAATCCTAAAAAAGTTAAAACACTAATTAAACTAAACTAACAAGATTTAAGAGATTATAATACACCAAATATTTCATCAAAATTATTGATCCCCGACAACGGCGCAAAAAACTTGTCGCATGTGAATGTGTAATGTGAATGTGCAAGTATACACTTCGAATCAAGTAATAAAGTGATGAGTAAGTATCGTCTCCACAGGGATCGAAATTGACTAAAATAATTGGTTATACTATTAATATAAAGTGAACTAATTAAACTGTGCAAAAGGAATAGGTGATTAATTGATAAAGAGAAGTAATGAAGGATTAACAAAATCAATTATGACTAAAAATATGATAAGACAATTAAGATGTTGTAGCAATTGTCAAAGAATAAGTGGGAAAGAGTTTGTACTATTGAATAATAATTGAAAAGTGTCGCTTGAATTTAGAATTTTTCCTTCTTAATGGCCTACAGTTTTTGAGAGAAACATAAATGAAAATCCTGAATAATTAATATTTGACCAGTCAATCCAGTTAACCCCTAACCAAATGTCATTACAAAACCCAACTATCACTGGTACGATCCCAACTTCGTAGAGTTGTCCGAGTCGTTTATGTGCCTGATCCTCAAATGAAGAAGTATCACTTGATTCTGAAATGTGATTTGAAAGTTGGCTAAGTATGGACTAAATTATCAAAAATAGGTTCAAGAGAGTTAAGTTTAAGGTGATGATAGGTTTCCGCTAACAAGAAAATAACAAGAGGTGAAATGATGGTGGAAAATAGATCGAAATGAACTTTAAGGTCAAGAAAGAACCAATACTATATATGAGTGTTGACCCAAGACTTATAGGACACTTAAGGTGATAGGTGAGGTAGGAAAATACCTTGACCTATTACCTAGGAAGGTAAGAACCGAAGGTATAGTTTTGGTTGAATGTCACACTCGAATTAGAGTGATAAGTTCGAAAATAGACAAAGGTTGACGCCACTGACAGCAGATAAGCCAAGCTAAGTCTTTGAACAAAATTTGAGAGAAGTAATCTCACAAAAATAAAAGAATATCATTCAAGTAGCAAAAAGTTCCTACAACCAGCAAATAATACAATATTTATAGTAAAATTCTAAGCTAGCCGAATAGACATTTGATTCAGATTTTAATCAGCTCAAAAATTCTAGAAAAATTCCAAGCAACTTCCTTGAAGGTTCCCATGCATAGAGGACATTAATGTCAGCTCCAAATGGCTGGTTTTAGCTGGAATTTAAGTGAGGTGTCTTGGGAGCTGAATGGGAATTAGATTCGGGCATAGTGCCTGGATGTATTAAGTGTGCTGCTTTGGTTAGCTAAATAACATTTAAGATTTTTAATAATGTCTTTAGTACTGCAATAGCCATTAGGTGTGAAAGCTAGGATATGAGCAGCCTTTTGTGTGTGAAAACACAAAACTGAACAGCCATGTCATGTGAAAGAACTTCCAGCAATGTGAAAAGAATTATTCAGCCGAATGGTCAGCTTGGGAAGAGAAATCAGCAACTCCTTTGGCCGAATAGTCACTTGGGAGATCTCAACCATCAGCACACTGGAATTAATCTTCATCCATGCATATGTGTCGTTCATTGTATGTTCCTGGAACAATTAAACCCAACAAATTAAATTATGTTAAGACATATTAAAAATAGGTAGCAACAAGGCACATTAAACCTGCTCATAAATTCGGCTGAACTATGACACATTAAAATGATGTAATGAGCTAAGAAAAATTAATTATATGTACTAACTAAGACATTAAAAGCATGCTTTAAAATAAAACATATTTAACACATAATTAACATGTCCAGATTTGACAAATTAAATACTTAACATTTATTTGAGTTGAACTAACTAATTAAACTAACCCAATTAATTTATTACAGTAGCTATAAAAATGCATAAATTAAATTGAGCTGATTTGAGCTCATTAAGATGAAATTGAGCTTAGTTCAGCTCGCAACAAATTTCATGGAGATCTCGTTGGGCAGGCCCAAGCCTCCTCGATGTGTCCAGCCAAGGTCTATCCCCACACTTTATCCACTAAAGTCGAAATAGCATCTTTGAAGCGCTTGGCTCGTGTTCGGGTGATAGGACCTTGAGGCAACTCCAAAGGCTCCTTGCTCAAGCTAGGTGTGACTTGGGGCGTGGCCGTATCAATAACACTACTCAAACAAACTGGGCGTACTATGCATATGACGGTCACTCAATCGGTTTATACTTCACTTGATATACTTCTCTTATATAAAAAAATAAGAATAGCATAAAACCTTTAATCACTTTTATGGTGGTTACTATACACCACCTTCCAATACGTCAGAAAAATTTAAGTGGAGGATTGAACTACGCCAATCAAATAACTTTACAACTCTACGCCTTAAGCTTAGATTCATAAGATTTGCGGTGTGACAAGAATCTACTCTACTGGTCCTTTGCCTCGATTGCTCGGACCTTCACTAGCTTCTTAAGCTAAATAAGAAACAATCATAATTATCAGACCATTTATCTATTAAAGTTTGATCATGCATGAATTAAAGCAAAGACGCAAATTCCTTTTCATCAACCTAAAGGTTTCCTAGAAATTACCAGCTAGTACTAAACAAGGGCACCTTGACTAGCTACTGGAACCCTTCTTCGTCTTTACTAGCGAAGACTCCTTAAAATTTTTCAAAGACTCAAGAAAGAATGTAGGGGAAAGCAAAGTAATGCAGGATGTTTATTGACAATGTTATATAGCACAAACAATGAAGACAAGGCTTAGTGTGGAGGTTAGAAGGTATCACTACCATCCTTAAATGTAACACCCCTATCCCGTAACCGTCGCCGGAATAGGTAAGGGGCATTACCGGACTTGTAACTCATGTCAGAACAGTAAAATTTTGAACTTTTTCTTGAAATAAAGATCAT
This sequence comes from Gossypium hirsutum, assembly GCF_007990345.1. Classification (NCBI taxonomy): domain Eukaryota; kingdom Viridiplantae; phylum Streptophyta; class Magnoliopsida; order Malvales; family Malvaceae; genus Gossypium; species Gossypium hirsutum. The sequence continues at coordinate 25,996,695 of NC_053440.1, read as the reverse complement.
TCATTTAAATAAGTACTAAGCACAGCCAGGGATAAAATTTAAACTTCCCTAAGTAAACATTCGAAAGATGCCATTTTCGCATGGCTTATATACATTAACCAAAAATATTCTTCCGCCACTAGTCTATTCTATACATGCCATAAGATAATCCAAAACGTAGCGGTACCAAACAATGGATAGTGATAGTGTGACTAGTTGCTGATGATCCCCGAGCCTGTAGCTTCCAAATGAGATCTATAAGACAGAGGAAACAGAGTAAACGGAGTAAGCATTACAATGCTTAGTAAGTTTTAAGCAGTGTCAACAGATAACAATCAAATTATAACATAGTTGTTCGTATTTTTTTTATTTCACTCTTCCTTCGGGCATACCATCCCTTTACCGAATATGCACATCTCATCATATACAATAGGCAGATAAACTTTCACATAAAAGTGAGCTCATGTGACATAGATATATCGTATGCATCACATAACTACCTTATGATTTAGTGCAAATCAAGCTCACATATAAACTTGGAGTACATACCTGTTTAACCTTTCGCATTGAATATATTTATAAGCAATTCTTATTACGAAGTCTTACCCGGACAAAATCCCCACACGTAGTCATTGGGTCTTTAGAGCTCGGATATAGTACGAGCACGAAGCTTACGGACATTAATCAGTGATAATATTCTCGCATAAAGCCTGCGGGGTTTTAACCCGGATATAGTACTGACACAAATGCCCTTCGGGACTTATCACATTTATACACTTTCACATCCATCACGTTGGCCACTCGGCCCTGTCACATATATACACTTTCACATTCATCACATCGGCCATTAGGCCTTATCACATATATATACACTTTCACATTTATTCAAATATACTTCACATACCACCTATACTATCATGTACAGACTTGGTCTTGGCCGAATCTACATCCATCACTTTCCAATGAATAATTCAATTTTACGCCATACTATCATTTCATATTCGAATACTCATAAGCTTACAATATCACGATTTAGAATTCAAGTATGGGTTTAATCAATAGCTTATGAGCAACTAAAACAAGTTTTATCCATGTTTACAACAAAATCACATATTCACTACGAGCTGTTTTCCTGAGCAATGGTCACTAAATTATTTATAACCGGAGCTACAAAACTCCAATTCACTTGCCGTTAATTTTTCCTGAATATAGACTCATATATCTTCCATCCATAAAATTTCCAGAATTTTAGGTTTGGCCAATCAATACCAGATTTTTCTTAAAGTTTCCCCTGTTTCACTGTTTGACTAATCTGACCACTCTTCACTACGAATCAAATTTCTCATTTTACAGAATTAAAAATGTGTTGTATTTGATTTCATTTGAAACTAGACTCATTAAGGAGTCTAAGCATATAAATTTTATCTTATAACCATTTTTGTACAATTTATAATGATTTTCTAAAAACAGAACAGAGGATTACAGGGTCATTCTGCGCTGTCTCACACAACTTTAAGTATCTCATTATCGGAAATCCCTTTGCTTACACGGTTTCTTTTATAAGAAACTAGACTCATTAAGCTTTAATTTCATGTCTCATTCAGCCTCTAATTCAAATCCATAAATTTATGGTGATTTTCTAAAGTCACGTTACTGCTGCTGTCCTAAGCAGACTATTTCAAATTACCCTTAAATTCCCAAGCTCAAACACTTAAGAACTTACCATTTGAGCTTAGAACATATCATGGCCACATCATATCTTATTAAATCAACTCATCATGTCCTATTATAATTGAATTTACTCAACGTTTAATCACTTAAAACTTACCTCGGATGTTATCGAATTATCACGAATCGACTATTCAGCTACTTCCTCTTTCCCTTATCCGAAATTTGTGCCCCTTTTTGTCCTTGAGCTTAATTAAACAAATTCAACTTATCACATCTCTATTATTCAACAAAAATCACATTCGGCACATTTAAAAAAAACATTGATAAGTCTCAAAACACAAGCAACACTTATCAAAGTCATGTAATTTACGCACTTTACAAGGCACTACTACATTTATAATCTTACTTTCATACAACCATTCTTCTTTGACCGAATGCTTCCACACTCATGTCTTCATTAACAACCTCTGAAACTACAATTTATTCACATCCTTATTTATGTTACATTCGGCTATCATAATAAAAATATATAAATAGTTACACAATAACCACTTTAGCCGATTACTACAATTAAAACAGTCACAAAGACTCAATTAGGTTCCACCCAAACATGCTTCAAACACTTTTCAATCAATTAGCCTGCCCAAATACTCATTTTATAACATACACATTTCATTTGAGGCCATTCAACAACAATTCACTATCCTTTAGACCAAAACCGAATGCTCCTTTATGGATTTAGGCTACCAACAAATAGCATAAATTCCATCCTTATGACATTTTACCTATGGCGAATGCTATACTAATATTTTTAAAGAAATATCAATTGGCATATTCACCTTACCACTTCTCAAAATTACAAACAATTCATGTCATCAATTTGGGAGTATATTCGGCATTCAAATAACACATAATAAATTTCTCTAAAAAAAATTCTATAAATTAGCCTCCATTGCCGAATTTACTAATACATTACCCCTTTAGCCTAAAGTCATTTTAGCATATAATGCACAAACATTATACCACCACCATTAAATACATGACATAACCGAATCAACAAAATCATGAGCAACGTGTCAAATATAATTCACACTTATCATTACACTTTGGTCAATTTATCAAAATCATTAATAATCATCATTTGATGAAATCACCATAACCAACTTAACAATATAAACAAGCCATTTAAACCCCCAATTTATCAACTTTGACAAGTTTAAAACTCACCTAATGACAAATTACAAATTAAAGCTTCAAGCAATCAAATTTAACTCATCAAGAACTTGGCCGAATACACATTCTTTGACCAAAATCGAAATTCAACGTGGGGTTTATAAGGGATTGCATCTAGCTCATAAATTAAGTTCACAATTTCCTATTCATGTGAAATTTAACCTCATGGAGTCTATTAAGTACTCTTAATCCCTTTTCTAACAACAAATTTCAAACATAGGATTTTCTATACAAAACCGTACATGCTTCCATAAAAAAAATCTAAGAGAATAACTCATGGTTTAAGATAGAACTAAGATACAAACTCAATTTCACAAGTTTTCAACAAAAAAAATGACATAAACTCATACCTTAGAATCAATCTATGCTAATGGCCAAATGTGTCTTGAGCCTTTTTTTCCCTTCTTTCTCTTTTCTACTCACGGCAATGGAGAAGAAGAAAAGACCCAACTTTGTTTTTCTCACCCTTTTAATTATTTAATTCCTCTTATAACTTATGACATATAATAGCTTGATTTATTATAAAACTATTTGATATTATTTAACTAAAATATAACATACAAAATGCCAAAATGTGTCATTCATGCCCATCCTTGCCGTCCACTACCAAGAAAAAGGAATGTTTGACATGCAATTTTTAGCCACTACCAATTAACCTATGACATTTTCAAGATTTTTCACATAAGCCCCTTTTTATTTATTCATTTAACATTTAATTTATTAATATAAAAGGCATATATTTTGTATCCCATACTCCTTATTTTATTGTTCCTAACATCCATCACTAACAAAACATGTTTGTGACATGTTTCCACTCATAGCATGGACGGCCACTATGCCTTAATTTGGGTAAATTGACATGCAAACCCATCATTTTCACAATATGCATTAATAGGCCACTTTGCATTTGCCTAGCACATTTCTAAATTTTCTCACATAAGTCCTATTTGATAAAATTCACTTACAATTAACAAAATTCAAACATGAAATTTTCACACATGCACATGTACATATAATGAGCATCAATTATGACGGTTAATTATTTTTATGACTCGGTTTAGTGGTCCCGAAACCACTTCCCTACTAGCGTCAAATTAGGGGTGTCACATTAAAATTGAGAAAAGACTTGCCTAATCGTCTTCCAAACGTAACTACTACCACTAATCAGTTTAGTGTGTAGTAAATGTTGTTTTCACACTGTAAAATCCAAAATATATAGATATTTCAATACTCTTTTATTTATAAATTCTACTAATTCTGATTATAAATATAATACTTTCTGTGGTTTTATAATTAATTTCATGATATTTTATTATTTCCATGGGAATGTGTTAAGTTTATGGATTTTATGTTAAATGTATGTTATTTTGTTATCTTTTAAGATTTGTTGGGCTAAAGGAAAGTATGACAGGATTTTGGTTGTATTTAAGTCTTAGATAGGTATAGGTTGAAAGGATGATAATGCCATCACATGGACTTCAATTGGTGATAATTTTTTGCAATGTATATTGTTTCATTTTATGGGTATTTGAATATTGATTTCATCTTTGAATATAAACTGTCACTTTTCCATCAATGATATTCTTCTTTATTTTGTTTAACAAAATTGATCAAAATTTAAATTTACAAATAATTACCACACAATCCTTGTGGAGACAATACTCTTTAACTTATTACTTGTACGATTGTGTACACTTGCATGTAATCACGTGGCAAGAAGTTTTTGGCGTCGTTGTCGAGGACTGTATTTGTCATTATTTGTGATGATATTTATTTTGTAGTTTGGTTTATTTTTATTTTTATTTTTATTTTAACTTATTTAGTTTTCATGATGTTTTAAGATTCATGAACATAGACCAAATTATCCGTCTATTTCCAATTGACCCAGAAATTGAACGTACCTTTAGGCAATGAAGAAAGGGAGCGATCAGCGTAATGACAAGTTGAAGAGATGAATCAAAATTTGAGAGAAGACACATACTGTAATAATCAAAATCTGATCCTTGTTGCTGATGACAGAGATAGAGCAATTAGGTAGTATGCTATGCCTTTGTTTAGTAAACTCAATCCAGGGATTGTAAGACCCGAGGTTGAGGCCCCTCAGTTTGAGTTAAAGCCAGTGATGTTCCAGATGTTGCAGACAATGGGACAGTTCAGTGGGATGCCTAATAAAGATGCAACTCTAGTTAATTATGGAAGTAAGCAACTCTTTCAAGTTACTAGGAACATTTGAAAATACCTTAAGATTGAAGCTTTTCCCATATTTGTTGTGATGTCGCGCACGAGCATGGTTGAATTCCTTACTGCCCCATTCTATTTTCACATGGCAGAATTTGGATAACATTTTTTGATGAAGTATTTTCCATCAAGTAAGAATGTTAAACTCATAAATGAAATTACTACATTTCAACAATCTGATGATGAGTCCTTGTATGGGGCATGCGAACAATAAAAGGAGTTATTATGAAAATGCCCTCATCATGGATTCCTTATTGCATTCAACTTGAGACCTTCTACAATGGTCTCAATGCTTAGACAAGAATGCTAGTAGACGCTTTAGCTAACAAACCTCTTCTTTCAAAGTCATACAATAAGGCATACAAGATCTTTGAAATAATTTCGAGTAACAACTACCAATGACTTACTCATCAAGCAACCATATGAAGAAGAGTCACAAGATTTCATGAAGTCGATGTTCTTACATATTTAGCAGCTCAGGTATTTACTATGACTTCCATGCTTAAGAATGTTTTTGTTAATGGATCAACACTAACATTACAAGTTAGTAACCAAGTCAGTTTGAGAACATCACATGTGTTTACTGTGGTGATGGTCACACATTTGAAGAATGTCCATCTAATCCCGAATCTATTTACTATGTAGGAAACCAACTTCAAAAATGGAATGGCACAAGTTTGGAAACACGAAAATATACACACTTTTTCATGCCCTTTTTTACTCAAATGCATGCAGTTTTAGTAATATTCTTGTCAAAAAAATAAAATATTCTTGTCAAAAAATATATAATTATTATAAAATAATTAAATTGCACTAAAATTATTAACAAGTTTAGTTTTAATTAATTTTATATCAAATTTTCATTAACTTTGATTATTTTCGATAGATTTGCACAAAGGGCAAAAAATGATTCGGTAGACACTATTAGAAGCACAAAATCGAGAAGCAATTTTGAAGCATCAAAGCAAATTAATTTTTCAGCCTAAGACAGTCCAAATTATGACTATTAGTTCATAATATAATTATTTTTAATTTTAATCCAATTTAATTTGGGTTAAATTAATTAATTATAAAAAAAGCCCGATTGAGCTAAACTGAGAAAATCGATCCAACCGAGCATAGGGCTACCCAAAATCATCCCACATGCTGACCCAATCAGCTTGTTTGGCTAATTATTTGGCTTGCAAAATGGCCCTTGAGGACTCCTTCAATTTGCATTCAAACCCCTCTATTATTCATGGCTTTCTAGATTTGCCCTTACCTAAAAATGGCATGTTTGAAACCTTCAACCATGTCACAAATGTAGCCAGCCATGGGGGGAGTCTTTGGCTTCTAATTTTTTCTATTTTTAGCAGCCATCTCAACCTATAAATACCCCCTTTGGTTGCTCACTTCAAACACATCTCAAACCTTCTAATCTCTTCACTTCTATTTCACTTTCTCTCTTCAAATCCCTTCCATTGTTCTTCCTTTTCTTCCCCATTCCTTTGCCAATTTCACCTCTAGAAAAAGAATCCTTCAACCACTATTTGGAGCAGCATTCAAGTGTTCGTGGAAGCCTCGGTTCTATAAGAATAAGCGGAGAAGGAGGAGCGGAGTAAACTAGTCAAGCCTTGGAGAAACACTGGATTTGATTCTTGTTCCTTACCTTTTTAATTTTATTGTTGTTGTTATGAACATGTCTATGAATATTTGTGATGTTTATATGTTTAATTTAATTAATATGGGTTAAATTTAATTTGTGTTAGGTTGATTGCATTTCGTCCACTGAATTTATTAATTTTTTTTATGTTGTTATAGGCCTTGGTAAGATGTTTGATTAAGTAAAACTATGACTAAGTTATTCTTGCATTACAATTGTAAGGTAACTAATGAATTAATTATTTAAACGGATTGAAATTGTAATTAACTGACACGATACTTAATCAGTGCATGGTTAATCATCTAATGTAGCTGAGGGTTAAATTAGCAATGGTATCTAACAATACATTAGCCTTACATAACTTGCAAGATTATTGTGATTAAACTGTTTCAAGGTAGAAATACATTGTTACCTCACGCAATCTTTTATGTGCTTATGAAAATTGAATTAATTGTTTGAATTCGCATAGAGATATGTACAAGAGATTATTTTGATTTCATAAGTATGTATTTGCATTAACACATTTGCTTACTATATTTGTTTAATCGATTGAATTGACATAGAGATATAGTCAAGAGATAAATGGATTTTGGTAGATGAGTATGTTCATAAGTTAGCAAATTACTGAGTTGCCGTGAATTTATTCGTAACAACATGAACATGAGTTTAATAATTCTAAGTGAATAAATGTAATTAATCTAACACAATTATGTCATCTTGATTAAAATTATCTTTTGAAATTGTGTATTGGAACTTTTAATTTTATTTATTTTACTTAGTTAAAAATCTTATTTTTTAATCACCTCCTCAAATCAAAATATTTTTCTTCACCGAAGTGTTTTTAACTGCATTCATAAATAATTCTTTTCACAGTACCTGTAGGTACAATAACTTGACACTTTCTTGTTGCTTTATTACTTGTTGCGATTGTGTACACTTGCACATTTTTATCGTTCGAAGTTTTTAGCGTCGTTGCCGGGGACTATTTTTAAAAGTCATTATTTGTGAATTTTTTAGTTTTGCATTTTGGTTTATTTCTCTGTTCAATTTTAACTTAATTAATTTTTTCTATGTTGTTTCAGGTGTTAATGAGTATTGATCGAATTATCGATTTACTCCCCTTAGATCCTGAGATTGAAAGAAATTTTTAACAACGAAGAAGACAAGCAAGTCAGAGAATGACCGAAGAGATGAACTTTGAAAATCTGAGTTAAGGAAACGAAGCAAACCCTGCTCAAAACCCTATCCTTATTGCTGATGATAGGGATAGAGCTCTAAGGAAATATGCCATGCAGGTGTTTCATGATCTTAATATGGGTATTAGGATACTCGAAATCAAAGTACAACAGTTCGAGTTGAAGCTAGTCATGTTCTAGATGCTTCAGATAGTTGGCCAATTCAGTGGAATGTCTATCGAAGATCCTCATCTTCACTTAAGATTGTTTATGGAGGTGAACGATTCTTTCAAGTTAGCTAGAGTACCCGAAGATGAACTTCGATTAAAGTTGTTCCCATACTTGCTAAGGGACAGAGCTCAAGCTTGGTTGAACTCATTGCCACCAAATTCAATTTCCACATGGCAAGAGTTAGCAGAAAGATTCCACATGAAGTATTTCTCACCTTGTAAGAATGCTAAGTTGAGGAATGAGATCACTGCTTTCCAACAAATGGATGATGAATCCTTGAATAAGGCATGGGAAAGGTATAAAGAATTGTTATGGAAGTACCATCATCATGGAATCCCTCGTTGCATCTAATTAGAGACGTTCTATAATGGTCTCAATGCTCACACGAGAATGGTTGTGGATGCCTCTCCTAATGGTGCTCTCCTTTCTAAGTCTTATAATTAAGCTTATGAAATCATCAAGAGGATTACCAACAACAATTATCAATGGCTAACCAATCGAACAACGTTAGGAAGACAAGTCGCTGGAGTACATGAAGTGGACGCTCTCATTTCAGTTGCATCTCAGGTATCTTCAATTTCCTCAATGCTTAAAAATTTTACCACTAATGGGTTTAACAGTTTTACAGCTCAGCCACCAAAAAAATTTAGCCTGTGTCTATTGTGGAGAAGGACATTTGTTCAAAAAATGTCCATCAAACCCAAAATCTATGTATTACATGGGTAATTAGAACCAAACCCGAGGAATGCAAGGATTGCAATCCAATTTCTTGGAGAAACAAAGGGGCTGGAACCAATAACACTTATGCACAACCTAGATTGACCCAGCCACCTGTTTTCCCCCAACAAGTTCAGAAACCAACCCAAGCTGAACCTTCCAATAGCTTAGAGAACATATTAAAGGCATATATGGAAAAAACTGACGCCACTCTAAGGAATTTGGAGAATAAAATAGGTTAACTTGCCACTGATCTTAGAAACTGTCCATAAGGTTCTTTACCTAGTGATACGGAGAATCCGAGGAATCCCAGGAAGGAGCATTGTAAAGCGTTGACATTAAGGAGCAAAAAGACATTAGAGCCCAACATCGTCGAAGTTGAAAAGGAGCCAACTAATGCTCAAGATCTAGTGGAAGTTCAACCGAGTGTTGGAATTCTAGTTTCACCAGAACCAGAATCTGCAAAACCCGATAAGGTAATTTTTGAACCAGTCAATTCTGATGAATAACAACTTCGTTAGATGCAAAGTTGCCACAAAAGACGAATCAACCAGTTCCAGTAAAGAAACCTCCACCACCCTATCCTCAAAGACTTCAGAAGTAGAAGTAGGAAGTCGAATTCAAGAAGGTCCTAGACGTACTCAAGCAACTTCATATCAACATTCTATTGGTTTAAGTACTTGAAAAAAATGCCAAACTATGTCAAATTCATGAAAGATATCCTATCTAAAAAATGAAGACTAGGAGAACTTGAGATGGTAGCCCTGATGAAGGAATGCAATGCATATCTTCAAGACAAACTATAAGCAACATATTATGGTAAGGCACTATGTGATTTGGGTGTGGGTATCAACTTGATGACCATGTCAATATTTAGGAAATTGAGGATAGGTGAAATTCGTCCTACTACGGTCACACTTCAATTAGCAGATCGATCCTTAGCACATCTAGAAGGAAAAATCGAGGATGTATTGGTACATGTAGACAAATTTATTTTTCCTACTGACTTTGTTATTCTAGACTTTGAAGTAGATAAAGAGGTGCCAATCATCCTAGGAAGGCCTTTCCTAGCAACTGGAACAACCCTTATTGATGTGCAGAAGGGCGAGCTTACAATGCGTGTTTAGGACGATCAGGTAACATTTAATGTTTTGAAGTCTATGCGATTTCCTGACACAATTGATGATTATTCTGCAGTGTCTGGTTCAGAGGAATCAAACTTAACTTTGTTGAGGACCCGTTGGAGTAAATTTTGACATCAGACCCTCCAAGTGATGAACAGGTTGATGAATTCTTAGCTTTGCTAGAAGCTAATCAAAAAGGATTTAATCCACAATCCCGCTTTCAATCTTTGGAGTTAGAGAAAAGGGATTATGCCGAACCAAAAGTGTCAATCGAGGAGCCACCTAAATTATAACTGAAGGTACTACCCTCACATTTAAAATATGTTTATTTAGGTAACGCTTCTATTTTGCCTGTGATTGTTTCAGCGGAATTAATCGAAGAGCAAGAAGAAAAACTCATCCTAGTGTTGAAACAGTTCAAGAAGGCTATCGGATAGACCATTGCTAATATTTGTGGCATTAGTCTATCTATATGCATGCATAGGATCATCTTGGAAGATGGTGAGAAAAGGAAGATTGATGGACAACGAAGACTGAACCCCATGATGAAGGACTTGGTAATGAAAGAAATCATTAAGTGGTTAGATGCAGGTATAATTTACCACATCTCAAACAGTTTGAAGGTAAGTCTGGTCAGTGCGTGCCAAAGAAAGGAGGTATTACGGTCATAGAGAATGAAAACAATGACCTAATACAAACCAGAACGGTTATAGGATGGAGAATTTGCATCAATTACCTAAAGCTGAATAAGGCAGCAAGGAAGGATCATTTTCCTTTACCGTTCTTGGACTAGATGCTGGATACGCTCACAGGGTGAGACTATTACTTTTTTCTCAATGGATACTCAGGGTATAATCAGATTACAGTAGCACCAAAAGATCAACACAAAACAACATTCACATGCGGTACATTTATATTTAGACTCTTGCCTTTTGGTTTATGTAATGCACCTACTACATTTCAAAGATGTATGATATCTATTTTTACTGACATGGTTGAGAAATACTTGGAAGTGTTTATGGATGATTTTCTAGTGGTTGGAGACACTTATGATGATTGCCTAGGCAATCTAGCCAAGGTACTAAGGCGATGCGAAGAAACAAACCTCGTACTCAATTGGAAAAAGTGTCATTTCATGGTACGAGAAGGTATTGTTCTAGGGCATCGAGTAACGAGACATAGAATCGAGGTAGATAAAGCAAAGGTAGATGTTATTGAGAAACTCTCCCACCTCCAACATCTATAAAGGGTGTTAGGAGCCTTTTGGGACATGTCGATTTCTATCAGAGATTTATCAAGGACTTCTCCAAAATTGCTAAACCTTTATGCAAATTATTGGAGAAGGACACGACATTCAAATTTGATGAACAGTGTTTGATAGCCTTCAATAATTTGAAGAATAGGTTAGTTTCAGCACCAATCATCGTCACACCAGACTGGGATTTTCCATTTAAACTGATGTCTGACGCAAGTGACTTCGCGATAGGAGCTGTTATGGGCTAGCGAAGGATCAAAGTTTTTCACCCCATCTACTACGCAAGTCAAACTCTGACGGGAGCTCAGTTGAATTATACGGTAACAGAGAAAGAGTTACTTGCTATGGTCTTATCTTGTAGGTACCTAAGTGACAGTCTATACAGACCATTCAGTAATTAAGTATTTACTTTCCAAGAAAAATGCTATGTTGAGATTAATCCGATGGGTACTTCTACTCCAAGAGTTCAATCTAGAAATTTGTAACACCCCGAACCCGAAACCCACACCGGAGTCGAACACGAGGTGTTAACTGACTTTAACCCCTTATAAAATTTATTTTCCAGACACTGCCCAATCTGTGTACTAGTCGTTTTAAAAATCATATCTTCAGTTTCGTAACTCGAAAATCAGTTTCGTAATTTTTCCCAGAAACTAGACTCATGTGCCCATCTATGTATTTTTTTCTAGAATTTTTGGTCGGGCCAATTAGTACAGTTTATTAGTCAAAGTCTCCCATGTTGCAGGGGTCGACTACACTGACCTTTTCCCATTACGACTTGGATATCTCCCTGCACGGGGCTTCAATACTGATGCCATTTGTTTCTATGAAAACTAGACTCAGAGAGGAATCTATACATATATGGTACGACCCCTAATTATCTCTGGTTAATTTATAATGAATTTCAAAATTCGGAGCAGGGAATCCAGAAACCGTTCTGGCCCTGTCCCACAAAAATCTGATTATCTCTTAATATACTGCCCATATGATCTTTTCGTTACTTCCTCATGAAAACAGACTCATCGAGCTTCGATTACATAATTTATTCATCAATTAATTCCACTCCTACTATTTTTAGTGATTTTTCAATCTCATGACACTGCTGCTGCCAGCATCTGTTACGAAAGTAACTAGGTCCATTTCATGCCTACCCTTGATCCAACTCAATCGAACATTCGTGCCATTTTCGCATGGCTTAAAGTTTACATGCCAAAGTTCAAACACAACGTAATAGCTTATACATGCCAAAATGTTCTTCTAAGCCAACTAAGAAGAAAGTACCAAAACTTGCTATCCGGTGTGATGACTTCGATGACGGCCCGATCACGCAAAAAGAGATGTGTCCAAGAAACCTAGAATAGGTGACAAGGAAACACCAAGTGAGTTTATAACTCAGTAAGTCATAAGCTATGCACTACCATCCATCAATAACATTATCACAAGAGAAAACAAAATGGAACGAGGCTAATTACTCCATCCATTCCGAACCATACCATAGTTCCTCCAACCTATCGATTCAATTTCATATCAATTCATGCATTCACATTCCATATACTCATCAATAGGACATTGAAGCATTTTCATAAATCAATTTATTTTCGTTACAATCAAACGACTAAACGGCCTTTCACCCATCCTACGATAAATTTTATGTACGTGACTTCAAGTATAGTTGTCACATAGGTTCAAACTTACCGAGCTCAACACCAAGTATAAGCATAGCACCTATTAGCCATGTACTCAAGACACTTACCCGATCCGCTGTCCGCGATCGACTCAATAGTGTCGCACACATAGTGTCCATAATGATTCACGAATGTATATTGAGTCCGCACACTCAGTGCTATATAATCAACTCGCACACTTAGTGCTACGTAATCAAATCGCACACTTAGTGCTACATAGTCAAACTCGCACACTTAGTGCCGCATGGTCAATTCGCACACTTAGTGCATCATATTCATTTCGCACACTTAGTGCAACATAGTCAAATCGCACACTTAGTGCTGTACAATTTAATCCCGCGCACTTAGCGCCAATCTCATGGTCATAAATGGTTATACCCGCACGTTTAGTGCCGAGATCAACAACTCAGTACATCTTACCTCTTTTCTTTTCATTCAACAATTTCATCATCACATACGTACATGCATATATATATGTATATTTATTCATTCCATTCAGCATCAATACATAAACATTATGACCATTTGAAATAATACCAACTACATGCTTAATGACTTACCTTGTGTTGGGTAAAACGGTTCCAACTCGACTACTCAGTGATCTTTTCTTTGCCTTTATCGGATCTAGTTCCCTTTTGCTCTTGAGCTTAAGTTCAACAAAATTTAAAATAGTCATTAATCGACTATTCAAGTATTACTTTCAGAATAATATATATTGATTTGACCTTCACACACATAGATTATAGTAAGCTTTATAATAGTCAATAAATAACTCATTGGCAAATTTTCATTAATGTTTACAACAAAATCACATATTCACTACGAGCTGTTTTCCTGAGCAGTAGTCGCTAAATTGTTTATAACTGGAGCTACAAAACTCAAAATCACTAGCCGTTAATTTTCCCTGAATATAGACTCGTATATCTTCCATCCATAAAATTTTCAGAATTTTTGGCTTGGCCAATCAATACCAGATTTTTCTTAAAGTTTCCCCTGTTTCACTGTTTGACTATTCTGACCACTCTTCACTACGAATCAAATTTCTCATTTTACAGAATTCAAAATGTGTTGTATTTGATCTCATTTGAAACTAGACTCATTAAGGAGTCTAAGCATATAAATTTTATCTTATAATCATTTTTGTACAATTTATAATGATTTCCTAAAAACAGAACAGGGAATCTAGTAGTCATTTTGACTCAGCCCCACAATACTTCAAATATCTCAAGATCGGTAACTCTTTTGTTTTTATAGTTTCTTTTGTAAGAAAATAGACTCTTCAAGCTTTAATGGCATAATTCACTCAGCTTCTAATTCAACTCCTACAAATTATGGCGATTTTCCAAAATCACCTTACTTCTGCTGTCCCCAAACAGATTATTACCAAATCAAATACTAACATTAGCATTTCACCTTAATAGCTAGCTTACCAAGCCTTAATTTAACATATTAATCTTTAACATATCTTTCACTTTTCATCAACAACTATCAAAAAGCTCAAGCACTCATCAATGGCAAAACACAAAATCATCATCAATCCACAAAATTGAACCATGGGTTTTTAGAACTCAAGTCAACTACTAAAACATGCATGCATCTCAAGAACAACATCAAACATACCTTAGTCTAGCAAACCACCATAGCCGATTTTCTCAAGCTCTTCCCCTTCCTTTCTTTCCTCTATTCGGCCAAAGGTGTTCAAGAATGAACACATTTTTTTTTTGTTTTCTTTCCTCAACTCACGGCAACAAGGGGGGGTATGGATGAGACCATTTTTTTTTCATCACCCTTCCTTTTCATTGTTTAATTACCATGCTCTTTATTTTATTTTTCTTAGCATACATCACTAGCATAACATGTTGGTGACATGTTTCCACCCATAGCATGGCCAGCCACTATGCTTTAATTTGGCTAATTTGACATGCAAGGACAAACACTTCCCCACATATATTAATGGGCCACTTGAACACTTGCCTAGCATATTTCTAAATTGTCTCACATAAGTCCCTACTAATAAATTCCACATACACTGACCAAATTAAAGTATGGAACTATCACACAAGCATTTACGCACATCATAAACACAGAATATAATCTTTAATTATTTATAAGACTCGGTTTTGTGGTCCCGAAACCACTTCCCGACTAGGGTCAATTTTAGGCTGTCACAACTCTCCCCCACTTAAGAAATTTTCGTCCCCGAAAATCTTACCGGTAAATAGGTTTGGATATCGTTCTTTCATCGAGATCTCGGTTTCCCAAGTAGCTTCCTCGATCCCGTGTTTGAGCCATAACACCTTTACTAGCGGAACTCTTTTGTTTCGTAACTCCTTCACTTCACGAGCTAGGATACACATCGGTTCTTCTTCATAACTCATATCGGCTTGAATTTCAACCTCTGATGGGCTAATTATGTGCGATGGATCAGATCTATAGCGTCGAAGCATCGAAACATGAAAGACGTCATGGATCTTTTCAAGCTCAGGGGGCAAAATCAATCTATACGCAACTGGCCCCACTCGTTCGGAGATTTCGTACGGCCCAATGAATCTCGGGCTCAACTTGCCTTTACGGCCAAACCTAAGTACCTTTTTCCAAGGCGAAACTTTAAGAAACACTTTATCTCCCACCTGATATTCAATGTCTTTTCGTTTCAAATCCGCATACGATTTCTGACGATCTGTGGCTGCTTTCAGACTTTCACGGATTACCTTTACTTTCTGTTCGGCATCTTTAATCAAATCAACTCCGAAAATTTTACTTTCACCGAGCTCGGTCCAAAACAATGGTGTACGGCATTTACGACCGTACAAAGCCTCGTAAGGTGCCATCTTAATACTTGATTGAAAACTATTGTTGTAAGCGAATTCAATCAAAGGTACATACCGTTCCCATGAACCACTAAACTCAAGGATGCAGCATCTCAGCATATCCTCGAGTATCTGAATTATCCGCTCGGATTGACCATCGGTTTGGGGATGAAAAGCGGTGCTAAAATGCAGCTTGGTACCCAAAGCTTCTTGCAATTTCTTCCAAAATCGCGAGGTGAATCTCGGATCTCTATCGGACACGATAGAAATAGGTACTCCATGTAATCTCACAATCTGAGAAACATACAATTCGGCTAGTTTATCCAATGAAAAATCCGTACGCACGGGGATAAAGTAAGCCGACTTAGTCAGCCTATCAACAACAACCCAAATCGCATCCTTCTTACTTGCGGACAATGGCAGTCCGGACACAAAGTCCATTGTGACTCGGTCCCATTTCCACTCGGGTATCATGATCAGCTAAAGTAACCCTGAAGGCACTTGATGTTCCGCTTTCACTTGTTGACATATTAAACATCTCGAAACAAAGTCGGAGATGTCTCGTTTCATACCATGCCACCAAAACCGACGTTTCAAGTCGTTGTACATTTTCGTGCTCCCCGGGTGAATTGACATTCGGCTACAATGGGCTTCGTTCAGAATCATCGGAATGAGTTCTGAATTCCTTGGAACACACAAACGACTTCTAAACCTCAAACAACCATCATCATCAATCTGAAACTCCGATTCCTTGTTCGGAACACACTCAGCTCGTTTTGCAACCAATTCATCATCGACTTCCTGAGCTTCAAGAATTTGATGAGTCAATAATGGTTTGGCTTTTAATTCAGCTACTAACACATTGTCAGGTAGAACAGACAAGTGTACATTCATCGCTCGCAAAGCAAACAGTGATTTCCGGCTTAAGGCGTCCGCAACCACATTAGCCTTTCCCGGGTGGTAATCAATGACAAGCTCGTAATCTTTCAACAACTCAAGCCAACGTCTTTGTCGCAGATTCAAGTCTCATTGAGTCATCAAATATTTGAGACTTTTGTGATCCGAAAACACATGGCACTTCTCACCAAACAAATAATGTCGCCATATTTTCAATGCAAACACAATGGCGGCTAGTTCGAGATCATGGGTCGGATAATTTCTCTCGTGTGGCTTCAATTGTCTTGACGCATAGGCCACAACTCGACCTTCTTGCATCAATACGCAACCCAACCCAAGTAGGGATGCGTCACTATAAATGACAAACTCTTTACCCGATTCGGGTTGCACCAAAATTGGAGCTTCAGTCAAATGAGTTTTCAGTTGATCGAAGCTTTTCTGACATTTCTCCGTCCATTCGAACTTAACATCCTTTTGAAGTAGCTTCGTCATTGGTGTGGCTATCATCGAGAAACCTTTGACAAATCGTCGGTAATAACCGGCGAGCCCTAGAAAGCTCCGGACTTCGGTAACATTTCTCGGAGGCTTCCAGTTAAGTATGGCTGAAATTTTGCTCGGGTCAACTCGAATACCCGATGCGGATACCACATGACCCAAGAAGCTAACCTCTCTTAACCAGAACTCACACTTACTGAACTTAGCATATAACTGCTTATCCCGCAAAATTTGCAACACTTGCCTCAGATGCTCAGCATGTTCGGTCTCATCTCTTGAATAGACCAAGATGTCATCAATAAACACAACTACGAACCGATCCAAATACGGCCTGAAGATCCGATTCATCAAATCCATAAACACCGCAGGGGCATTAGTGAGCCCGAACGGCATCACTAAGAACTCGTAGTGACCGTATCTCGTTCTGAAAGCAGTTTTGGGTACGTCCGAATCTCGAATCCGCAACTGATAATAACCCGATCTCAAATCTATCTTTGAAAACACCGATGCTCCCTTTAATTGATCGAACAGATCATCAATACGCGGTAACGGATACTTATTCTTTATCGTCACTTTATTCAGTTGACGATAGTCAATGCACAACCTCATGGTTCCGTCCTTCTTTTTCACGAACAATACTGGTGCACCCCAAGGTGAGAAACTCGGTCGAGCGAAACCTCTATCCGTCAATTCTTGCAACTGAGCTTTCAACTCTTTTAACTCGGTTAGTGCCATACGATACGGAGCGATCGAAATTGGCATAGTTCCAGGTACAAGCTCAATACCAAACTCTACCTCCCGAACAGGTGGCAAACCCGGTAACTCTTCAGGAAAAACATCCGGGCATTCACAAACCACCGGCACCGATTCGGGTTTCTTTTCTAACTCCTTGTCATCAAGTACATACGCGAGGTATGCTTCGCACCCTTTCCTTACATATTTCTGGGCCAACATTGCTGATATTACAGCTGGCAACCCCCTTAAGTCCGCAGACTCAACTCGGATTATTTCGTTATTTGCGCACCTCAAATCGATAGTCTTGCTTTTGCAATTCACAACCGCATCATGCGCGGTTAACCAATCCAAACCAAGAATAACATCAAACTCGTCGAACGGCAAAAGCATCAAATCGGCCGGAAAACAGGATTCTCAGATTATTAGAGGGCATCTCTTACACACTTTATCAACAAGTACGCATTGACCCAAAGGGTTTGATACTCGAATTACGAGCTCAGTAGACTCAACAGGTAGAGTCTTACTGGTTGCTAAGGTTTCGCATACATATGAATGAGTAGAACCAGGGTCAATCAATGCAATCACATTAGTATCAAAGAGAGTGAAGGTACCAGTGATGACGTCGGGGGAGGATGCCTCCTCTCGTGCGCGAATGGCATATGCTCTAGCAGGAGTACGGTTCTCGGCTCGATCGGCCGTATCAGAGGCCCCCCTCTGACTACCACCCCTGCCTCCTAAAATTCTCGGTGGTCTACCTCTAGATGTCACTCCACTAGGTCTTGCACCTTGAATCTTATTCTTCTCATCCAGCTCCGTGCAATCTCTAATGAAGTGGTCCTTCGAACCGCATCCGTAACAGGCCCTGCTAGTAGACTTGCCCCAACATTCACCTAGGTGTCGTCTTCCACATTGGGGACATTCAGGTTTCTCGTGACGATTATTGCCCACACTAGCTACCGAAGTAGCTCGGGAGCCCATCGATGGTCTTGCCCTGATGGAAATTCCCGCAGTCGCCCTCGACTTATTAATGTCCTCCCTGAACTTCTTTACAGCTGAGAACGGAGCTTTACCCGTCGATCTTTTACGATAATCTCTAGCTTCAAATTCAGCCTTCCTCTTCTCCTTTCCAAGTTCTTCCGCCTTGCAGGCTCGTTCGACTAGTGTTACGAATTCTTTTATTTCCAAAATACCCATTAGTAGCTTTAAATCTTCATTCAATCCTTCCTCGAATCTTTTGCACATAGCAACCTCATCAGCTACACACTCCCGGGCATACCTACTGAGTCTTACGAATTCATGTTCGTATTCAGATACAGTCATACGGCCTTGCTTGAGTTCCAAGAACTCCTTACGCTTCTGATCAATGAACTGTTGGCTAATAAATTTCTTTCGGAATTCCGTTTGAAAGAAGTCCCAAGTTACTCGCTCGTTTGGGACTATGGAAATCAAGGTCCTCCACCAATAGTAGGCTGAGTCTCGCAACAAAGATACAGCACATTTTAGACATTCGTCAGGTGTGCATGACAATTCATCGAACACCCGAATGGTGTTATCAAGCCAGAACTCGGCCCTTTCGGCATCATCAGTTACTATGGCCTTGAACTCCTCGGCCCCACGCTTCCTAATCAAGTCTACAGGTGGCTTACTCAGCCTCACAAGATCAGCGACTGATGGCATTACAGGCTCTTGGGGTGGATTATTCAAATTTGGGAATTGTTGGACAGCCGGGTTGGTTCGGGCATATTGCGCGACCCACTCATTCATCATGGTAAAGAAGGCTTGTTTAGCCCCCTCACCTTGATTATTCGCAGATGACTGAGGTTCAACAGGCGGCGTCCCTTGTGCAGGAGCAGCCGCTACGCTCTCAACGTCATCCGCTAGGGTTCTTTCTACACCGGGATCCATTTACTAATCAAAACAAAAACATTTCAACCGTCAGAAGTCATCACCCTTTTAAACATTAACATTAAGGCATGTATAGCTAGACTCATACGTGCTATGGTAGTCCTAGCACCGACTAAACCATAGCTCTGATACCAATCAAATGTAACACCTCGAACCCGAAACCGACACCGGAGTCGAACACGAGGTGTTAACTGACTTTAACCCCTTATAAAATTTATTTTCCAGACACTGCGCAATCTGTGTACTAGTCGTTTTAAAAATCATATCTTGAGTTTCGTAACTTGAAAATCAGTTTCGTAATTTTTCCCAGAAACTAGACTCATGTGCCCATCTATGTATTTTTTTCTAGAATTTTTGGTCGGGCCAATTAGTACAGTTTATTAGTCAAAGTCTCCCATGTTGCAGGGGTCGACTACACTGATCTTTGCCCATTACGACTTGGATATCTCCCTGCACGGGGCTTCAATACTGATGCCGTTTGTTTATATGAAAAGTAGACTCAGAGAGGAATCTATACATATATGGTACGACCCCTAATTATCTCTGGTTAATTTATAATGAATTTCCAAAGTCGGAGCAGGGAATCCAGAAACCGTTCTGACCCTGTCCCATAAAAATCTGATTATCTCTTAATATACTGCCCATATGATCCTTTTGTTACTTCCTCATGAAAACAGACTCATCGAGCTTCGATTACATAATTTATTCATCAATTAATTCCACTCCTACTATTTTTAGTGATTTTTCAATCTCATGACACTGCTACTGCCAGCATCTGTTACGAAAGTAACTAGGTCCATTTCATGCCTACCCTTGATCCAACTCAATCGAACATTCGTGCCATTTTCGCATGGCTTAAAGTTTACATGCCAAAGTTCAAACACAACGTAATAGCTTATACATGCCAAAATGTTCTTCTAAGCCAACTAAGAAGAAAGTACCAAAACTTGCTATCCGGTGTGATGACTTCGATGACGGCCCGATCACGCAAAAAGAGATGTGTCCAAGAAACCTAGAATAGGTGACAAGGAAACACCGAGTGAGTTTATAACTCAGTAAGTCATAAGCTATGCACTACCATCCATCAATAACATTATCACAAGAGAAAACAAAATGGAACGAGGCTAATTACTCCATCCATTCCGAACCATACCATAGTTCCTCCAACCTATCGATTCAATTTCATATCAATTCATGCATTCACATTCCATATACTCATCAATAGGACATTGAAGCATTTTCATAAATCAATTTATTTTCGTTACAATCAAACGACTAAACGGCCTTTCACCCATCCTACGATAAATTTTATGTACGTGACTTCAAGTATAGTTGTCACATAGGTTCAAACTTACCGAGCTCAACACCAAGTATAAGCATAGCACCTATTAGCCATGTACTCAAGACACTTACCCGATCCGCTGTCCGCGATCGACTCAATAGTGTCGCACACATAGTGTCCATAATGATTCACGAATGTATATTGAGTCCGCACACTCAGTGCTATATAATCAACTCGCACACTTAGTGCTACGTAATCAAATCGCACACTTAGTGCTACATAGTCAAACTCGCACACTTAGTGCCGCATGGTCAATTCGCACACTTAGTGCATCATATTCATTTCGCACACTTAGTGCAACATAGTCAAATCGCACACTTAGTGCTGTACAATTTAATCCCGCGCACTTAGCGCCAATCTCATGGTCATAAATGGTTATACCCGCACGTTTAGTGCCGAGATCAACAACTCAGTACATCTTACCTCTTTTCTTTTCATTCAACAATTTCATCATCACATACGTACATGCATATATATATATGTATATTTATTCATTCCATTCAGCATCAATACATAAACATTATGACCATTTGAAATAATACCAACTACATGCTTAATGACTTACCTTGTGTTGGGTAAGACGGTTCCAACTCGACTACTCAGTGATCTTTTCTTTGCCTTTATCGGATCTAGTTCCCTTTTGCTCTTGAGCTTAAGTTCAACAAAATTTAAAATAGTCATTAATCGACTATTCAAGTATTACTTTCAGAATAATATATATATTGATTTGACCTTCACACACATAGATTATAGTAAGCTTTATAATAGTCAATAAATAACTCATTGGCAAATTTTCATTAATGTTTACAACAAAATCACATATTCACTACGAGCTGTTTTCCTGAGCAGTAGTCGCTAAATTGTTTATAACTGGAGCTACAAAACTCCAAATCACTAGCCGTTAATTTTCCCTGAATATAGACTCGTATATCTTCCATCCATAAAATTTTCAGAATTTTTGACTTGGCCAATCAATACCAGATTTTTCTTAAAGTTTCCCCTGTTTCACTGTTTGACTATTCTGACCACTCTTCACTACGAATCAAATTTCTCGTTTTACAGAATTCAAAATGTGTTGTATTTGATCTCATTTGAAACTAGACTCATTAAGGAGTCTAAGCATATAAATTTTACTTATAATCATTTTTGTACAATTTATAATGATTTCCTAAAAACAGAACAGGGAATCTAGTAGTCATTTTGACTCAGCCCCACAATACTTCAAATATCTCAAGATCGGTAACTCTTTTGTTTTTATAGTTTCTTTTGTAAGAAAATAGACTCTTCAAGCTTTAATGCCATAATTCACTCAGCTTCTAATTCAACTCCTACAAATTATGGCGATTTTCCAAAATCACCTTACTGCTGCTGTCCCCAAACAGATTATTACCAAATCAAATACTAACATTAGCATTTCACCTTAATAGCTAGCTTACCAAGCCTTAATTTAACATATTAATCTTTAACATATCTTTCACTTTTCATCAACAACTATCAAAAAGCTCAAGCACTCATCAATGGCAAAACACAAAATCATCATCAATCCACAAAATTGAACCATGGGTTTTTAGAACTCAAGTCAACTACTAAAACATGCATGCATCTCAAGAACAACATCAAACATACCTTAGTCTAGCAAACCACCATAGCCGATTTTCTCAAGCTCTTCCCCTTCCTTTCTTTCCTCTATTCGGCCAAAGGTGTTCAAGAATGAACACATTTTTTTTTTTGTTTTCTTTCCTCAACTCACGGCAACAAGGGGGTATGGATGAGACCATTTTTTTTTCATCACCCTTCCTTTTCATTGTTTAATTACCATGCTCTTTATTTTATTTTTCTTAGCATACATCACTAGCATAACATGTTGGTGACATGTTTCCACCCATAGCATGGCCAGCCACTATGCTTTAATTTGGTTAATTTGACATGCAAGGACAAACACTTCCCCACATATATTAATGGGCCACTTGAACACTTGCCTAGCATATTTCTAAATTGTCTCACATAAGTCCCTACTAATAAATTCCACATACACTGACCAAATTAAAGTATGGAACTATCACACAAGCATTTACGCACATCATAAACACAGAATATAATCTTTAATTATTTATAAGACTCGGTTTTGTGGTCCCGAAACCACTTCCCGACTAGGGTCAATTTTGGGCTGTCACAAAATTCAAGACCGAAAAAGGGTAGAAAACGTAGTAGTAGACCACTCGTCTAGATTGGAGCCACAATAAGGGAATTCCCCACTTATACCTATTCAGGAGACAATCCCAGATGAACACATACTTAAGGTAAATCATATCCAAAATACCATTTGGTTTGCTGATATTGCTAATTATTTAGCTTATGGTTTGATACCGATTGATAAGACGTATCATCAAAAGAAAAATTTTCTTCACGATGTGAAGTACTATTTTTAGGAAGAGCCATATTTTTTAAAAAAGTGTGTAGATCAAATGATCAGGAGATGCGTGGCAGAAGATGAAGTACATAAGATTTTATATCATTGTCATATAGCTTCGAGCGGGGGACACTTCAAAGGTACACGTACTGCGGCCAAAGTATTGCAAGCTAGATTCTTTTGGCCAAAACTATTCAAAGACGCGTATGCTTACATAAGGAGTTGTGATCGATGCCAGAGGGTTGGAAACATTATCAATAGAAATGAGATACCTCGAACAAACATAATTCAGGTTGAATTATTCGATGTTTGGGGTATTGACTTCCTTGGTCCTTTCCCTTTGTCTTTTGGTTAGAAGTACATATTGGTAGCAATAGACTACGTGTCTAAGTGGGTCGAGGCTGAGGCTATCCAATGAACGATGCTAAGGTTGTGATGAAGTTTTTGTAGAAGTATGTGTTCACAAGGTTTAGAACCTTGAGAGCTATCATCAGTGATGAAGGGTCCCATTTTATGAACAAATGGTTGAAATGATTACTCGACAAACATGGAGTGAAGCATAAGGTTGCCACAGCCTACCATCCATAGACGAATGGGCAAGCTGAACTAGCAAACAAAGAGATCAAAGGCATACTCGAGAAAGTAGTTTGCCCGAACTGACGAGATTGGTCCAAAAGACTAGACGATGCTTTATGGGCCTATAAGAAAACATAAAAGACACCTTTAGGGATGTCACCCTATAGGTTAGTCTTTGGGAAAGCCTGTCATCTACCCTTGGAGTTAGAACACAAAGCTTACTGGGCTCTCTAACAACTTAACTTGGATCTTAA
Source organism: Gossypium hirsutum (assembly GCF_007990345.1). Classification (NCBI taxonomy): domain Eukaryota; kingdom Viridiplantae; phylum Streptophyta; class Magnoliopsida; order Malvales; family Malvaceae; genus Gossypium; species Gossypium hirsutum. The sequence continues at coordinate 25,972,321 of NC_053440.1, read as the reverse complement.
GCTTGCTAAAGAGAAATGAATGCTTCAACTCAATGAAATAGAAGAGTTCTGGATGTTATCATACGAGAATGCAAAATTACTCAAGGAAAGACATAAAAGATGGCATGACAAGCACTTTCGAGTTCGAGAATTTGAAGCAGGTCAGCAAGTCTTGTTATTCAATTCCAGATTAAAGGTCTTTCTAGGTAAGTTAAAATCACGTTTGTCCTGTCCATTTACGATTCACCAAGTTTATCCATACGAAGTTCTCAAACTTCAAAGTAAGGGAGGTAATTTTCGAGTTAATGCCCAACGCTTAAAACATTACTAGGGGATAAAACTGAAGAGGATCAAATCTCGTTCATTTTATCAAATATTTAATTTTTCTCAATTTTCTTTTTAAATAAATGATTTAAGGTATATTTTCAAGATTAGTATGTTTAAATAAATTATGGCTAGGAGATTGGCACTTAAGCGGGACCGCTTGTGACCCCTCCAATCTTTATTTGGAATTGATTTTAGCATAATCTTTCGAAAAATTATTCCCTAAATGGCAAAATAAATTTTTAGTTTTTCAAATAAAATGGTCAATTTTTATCCAAATTTTAATTGTAACCTAATATCAAATTTTCTTTAAGTTTAGGTACTTAATTGAACTATTTTCAAAATTTTGGATGCTCTTTTTGTAAATATTTTCAAAGGCATCTAGAATAATTTTTTTTTAAATAAGATGATAATAACTAGTATATAATTATAATATATATTATTTATTATCAACTTTATATAGAACTAGGATTTGTTTAAAATTGATCATATTATAATTAATAGCTTTTATTTCAATAAATTAATAGCAAATAATAATTTAATATGCATTATATTAATTATTAATTGTTGTTAACTCTATGTAGAATTAGAACTTAGAATATTTTAATTATTAATTTGTTCTAAGAATTCTAATTAAACTCCTACTCCATTCACTATAAATTTCACCCACCCTTTGCACTTTTTCACATCACCTCAACCTAGCCACACCAACTCCCACATTTGGCACTAGAATCCCCAACGCACACCAGTTATTGCTCTCAACACCAGCCCGCGCGAGCCAACAGCCCAACAGCTTTCGCACCAGCTCACATGCCCAGCAGCTCGTCGGGCCTTGCTCGACGCACCTTCCTGCTGCCCAACATCCACGCGACACACCTGCCCCTCTGCCCACGGAAGGCTCCACACATTGTTGCTTCTGTCATCGTACCAAGCCGCACACTGCTACTCCCTTGCATGCCGCTGCTGCCCTTGCCCCTAATTGCACACCTTTGTCACTTGTGTTCCATAATTCCATCTTATTTCGCCACCAATCACCCTTCCAACCATCCCTCAATTAAATCCTTTTGCTTTCAATTTTATTTATTAAGTTCTTAATTTCTATATAAAGGTGGTAAGACAAAATTTTCTCCTAAATTTCAATTTTATTTAATTATTCAATTATTCAATTTATTGAATTATTAATATTTTATACTAATTAAATTTTTCAGAAAGTATTTGTTTCTATCTTATGTTTAGGTTAATCATGCCTAGCAAGGGAACTCGTGCCTTTGTCTAAATTGACGAATCCCAAAACAAATTTCACTGTAAAGAAGACAAAGCAAGATATGAAAGCGACTTCAAGAATCAACAAATGCACCCTGAAAAAGGCTTTACACTGAATGAATGTAACTATCTTGATTTCATGGCGCGCATTCAACAAATTGTTGAAGCTCTCAATTGGGAGTTGTTTTGTGAGAAAAGACCTAGTGCAAATGAGGAGCTAGTTTGTGAATTTTATGCGAATTTGACCTCAAGCAAATTGATGGAAGTCTCTGTCTGAGGAATCAAGGTACCAATAAGCTTAAATGTTATTAATGAATTCTTTGAATTACCTGATTTCAAAGATGATGAATATTCTTCCTTGATGAGAAATATTGAGACTGAAATTATGCAACAAAATCTCGAGGAATCCACACTTGTCGTAGAGAATATTTGACACCACTAGCGAAGGTATGGTTCTATTTCATATTAATCAGCCTTATGCCTAATTCACATGGGACTATGATTTCATTAGAGCAAATAGTCTTGTTGTACTCGATTTTAATGACAAAGACCATTAATGTGGGAAAAAATCATTCTAATAGAAATACGGAATTGTACCGCTAGACGTTCTGGCCCAAGTTACTTTCCCTTTACGATAAAAATTTTGTGCTTGAAAGCTAAAATTCTTGCAAACGTAAAGAAGACAAGTTGTAGCCAGGGCACAATCATAGATTGAGATCTCTACTGAATAGCCAGAGACTTTGTCCTCCAGCAACGAGTTGAAGAGACTGAGGATCCCGAAGAAGAAGAAGAACAAGAACAAGAAGATCCCACAAAGATCGAATCGATGCAGTCAGCTGAAATCCCTAATAAGGAATAAGAATGGAACCAGTAACCGAACCTGACATCGCAACTTCAATGTTCAGGACTCAACCACCTAGCCTAGATCTTCGAGATGAGCTGCCAAAGTACGGGTGACTCAATGAGAAGGGCTCTTATGAAAATATACAACGACCCATTTATTTTTTTGCCTAAGTTTCCAGATTTCATATTTGAACCATGGAGTCCACTATCGAACAAGGAGCGAAGCAATTCATGCAAAAAAAAAGACGATGGAGTGAAAGATGAGTCAAATTCGGAAGGATCTGCAAATAAATAAAAAGAGGGGATCTTGACTTTATTTTATTTCCGTTCTTAGGTTATTTAAAATTTTAGGATTAGGTTCTATTAGGATTTTTATTTTCACATAACAAAACAAGAGGTGGAAATCATAAATAAAAATAAACAAGTTTGAAAGTACAAATTGTGGCAATAGATGTATACATGTCTAGGATTGGATTTAGAAAAGGCTTGGTACTTAAGCAGACAAATTGACTCATCTCATCTTTTCTAGAATTGTCCCTAGTGTATAGTATCTATTCACTTTTAACAATGAGAACATTGTTCATCTTAAGTATGGGGACTGAAAAATTGAAATTATTTCCTCTCAGAATAAAATTTTCTTTTAATTATGATTAGGTTATATTTTGTTCAAAAATTTGGAATTTTGTTAAGTATGCTAAACTTCAGTATAAATAAAGTTCAATTTATTTCAATAATTGTTATGCTAGCTGAATTATGACATAAATGTATTTTTAATAAAGCATGGAAATCATACCATAAAATTTTTAGTTCTTTAGGAAAGCTAGGCATACATGAAAGTTTAAGTCTCTAGAATTGACTTAGTAGTTTCTTGAGGCAAAATCCTAGGAAGCATGGAATGTTGAAAATGATTTAGACAACTTTTGTGTGGACCATTTGAGCTTGTCAAGCCAACTTTGAGACTATATGGCCTAATTTCATTTGAACCCTTGCAATATTTAGCCATCACTTTTCCCTTAATTATCTTTAAATTGTCTCAAACACTAGACTCAGTACTATTCAGAATGTTCTTTGAAAATAAGTTTGAGGGAGTTGAAAAGAAGTATCAAATGCTCAAAAAATTGTAGTATATACAACAAAATGCTCATGAAAAAAAAGGAGCATATGTACATGAAAGAAAATAAATGTACAAAAGAGCATGTGAAAGCAAAGTAAGTTGGTGTATTGAAGGTAAATATTTCGAAGGTCTGATTAAAGTTGAGTCTAGGGTTTGTAGCCTAAATTTATTTATCTTTTACCTACCCTAGCCTAGCCACGTTACAACCTTTTTAAAGACCTATTGATCCAAGCTTCTATGATACCTACATTAGTGGAGAGAAATTGCTATGTTCAACATATAAAGGCATAAGTTAAACTTAATGATTGCAGCTTAATCTTGAATAAGGGAATAAAATCAAATTGGTAGGGATTTAACATGTCTTTATTAGGAAGCATTTAGTCTATTTTTTCTATCATAAGAATAATTGAGATTAATTGGAATGATATGTATACTTAAGTAGCGTAAATCTCAAAATTCTTGTTCTTGAGCATAAGTATACTAAAATCATAATTTTGGAAAGGATGTTGTTCTGAAGGAATTTTTCAAAGGTGTTTCCGAGAAATTATTTACAAATTTGTGCATTACTCGGGGCGAGTAATGAATTAAGTTTGGGGTTGTGGAAACATAAAAAAATACACACTTTTTCATGCCCTTTTTAACTCAAATTCATATAGTTTCGGTAAAATTCTTGTCGAAAAATATATAACTATTATAAAATAATTAAATTACACTCAAATTATTAACATGTTTAATTTTAATTAATTTGATATCAAATTTTTATTAATTTAGATTATTTTCGACAGATTTGCACAAAGGGCAAAAAACGATTTAGCAGACACTGCTAGAAGCGCAAAACCAAGAAACAATTTTGAAGATTCAAGGAAAATTAATTTTTTAGCCTAAGACAGTCCAAATTATGAATATTGGTTCATAATATAAATAATTTTAATTTTAATCCAATTTAATTTGGTTTAAATAAATTATTACTAATTAATTATGAAAACAACGCCTAGTTGAGCTAAATCGAGAAAACCGATCCAACCGAGGAATGGGTTGCCCAAAACCATCCCACATGCTGACCTAATCAGCTTGTTTGGCTGATTATTTTGCTTGCAAAATGACCCTTGAAGACTCCTTCAATTTGCATTCAAACCCTTCCACTATTCATGCCTTTCTAGATTTGCCCCTACATAAAAATAGGATGTTTGAAACCTTCAAACATGGAACATGTGTGGCCGAAAATTGCGGGAGTCTGTGGCTGCTGATTTATTCTATTTTTAGTAGTCATCTCAACCTATAAATACCCCCTTTGGCTGGTCACTTCAAACAAATCTCAAACCTTCTTATCTCTTCACTTCTCTCTCACTTTCTCTCTTCAAATCCCTTCTATTACTCTTCATTTTCTTCCCCATTCCTTTGCTGATTTCACCTCTTGAAAAAAATTCCTTAAACCACCATTTAAAGAAGCATTCAAGTGTTCTTGGAAGCCTCAGTTCAACATGAACAAGAGGAGAAGGAGGAGCGGAGCAAACTAGTTAAGCCTCGGAGAAACACTGGATTTGATTCTTGTTCCTTATCCTTTTAATTTTATTGTTGTTGTTATGAACAAGTTGGGGGTGTTACATGATCCGTTGGAACAACTCTTAGTATCAGAGATGCTAAGTGATGATGATGAAGATGGAGACCAGACTGAATTGGAAGCCAAATTGAAGGGATTCACTTCGTAGCCCCATTTTGAGTCTTTAGAGTTGGAATCTCGTGAGTATAAGTAGTTGAAAGCTTCAACTAAAGAACCACCCAAGTAAGAGTTAAAGGTACTACCTTCTCACCTTATATATGTTTTTCTAGGTAACTCTTCTACTTTACCTGTGATTATTTGAATTGAATTAACTATGAATCAAGAAGAGAAGTTGATTAGTGTCTTGAAGAAATTCAAGAAGGCAATCGATTGGACAGTAGTTGATATCAGAGGTATTAGACCATCTTTTTGTATGCACAAAATCATCTTGGAAGATGGTGAAAAAGACACTATTGATGGCCAAAAAAGGTTAAACCCATCATGAAAGAGGTAGTTAAGAAGGAGATCATCAAGTGGTTAGATTTGGGAATCATTTGCCCCATCCAAGACAGTTCTTAGGTGAGTCTAGTCTAATGTGTACCAAAGAAAGGTGGCATCACAATTGTAAAAAATGAATATAATGAGCTGATTCCAACCAGAAAAGTTACAAGTTGGAGAATTTGTATTGCTTACCTTAAGTCGAATAAGGCAACTCGAAAATATCATTTCCCATTTGTCATTTTTAAATCAAATGCTAGAAAGACTTGCAAGGCGTGATTACTATTGTTTCTTCGAAAAATAATTCCGGATACAATCAGATTCTTGTAGCCCCAGAAGATCAACATAAGACAACCTTCAAATGTCCATACGGTATGTTTGCTTTCAGGCATATGCCTTTTGGTTTATGTAATGTACCTACAACTTTCAGCAGTGTATGATGGCTATATTCACTGACATGGTTGAACTTTTTTTGAAGTGTTTATGGATGAATTTTTTGTGTTTAGAGACTCTTATGACAATTGTTTCGATAATTTGGTCAAAATGCTCAAAAATACGAAGAGACGAACCTCGTTCTCGACTGGGAGAATTGCCATTTCATGGTGAGAGAAGGCATTGTTTTGGGACACAAAACTACAAGGCAAGGAATAGAAGTTGATAAGGCAATGATAGATGTTGTCAAGAAACTCCCACCTCTAGTGCCTGTGAAGGGCATTAGCAGTTTTCTAGGACATATTGGGTTTTACAAGAGATTCATTAAGGATTTCTCCAAAATCTCTAAACCTCTTTGTAAATTGTTGGAGAAAGATTCAGTATTCAATTTTTATAATGAGTATTTAACATCTTTTGAATAATTAAGGAAAAGATTAATTTTAGCACCAATCATCATTACCCCAAATTGAAGTTCACCGTTTGAACTAATGTACGATGTGAGCGACTGCGTAGTAGGAGCTATGTTGGGACAACAGAGGAATAGAATTTTCCATCCCATCCACGATGCTAGCCAAACCTTAACGGGAGCATAATTAAATTACACGATAATAAAAAAGAGTTACTTGCTCTTATTTTTGCTTTTGACAAATTTTGTTCATATCTTGTAGGCACAAAAGTGACAGTTTATACTGATCACGCAGCCATTAAACATATAATGTCAAAGAGAGATGCAAAACCACGATTGATTCGTTGGATTTTGTTACTCCAAGAGTTTGATTTGGTGATACAAGATAGGAAGGGAATAGAGAACCAAGTAGCAGATCATCTGGCCAAAGTGTAGCAAAAAGACAAAAGCCACTCCTCAATTCTTATTAATGAGCATTTTCCAGACGAACACATCTTCGAGGTAAGTCATTTCCGTAAAGCTCATTGGTTTGCAGATTATGCTAATTTTTTAGCTAGTGGTTTAATGCCGCCTGATTTGACATATCAACAAAGGAGGAAATTCCTTCATGATGTCAGATATTATTTTTGGGAAGAACCATTATTTTAAGCAATGTGCAGATAAGATGATTAAAAGGTGTGTAGCCAAGAGTGAAGTAACAGATATTTTATACCATTGCCATTCATCCCCGAGTGGAAGACATTTTGGAGGATCACGAACTGGAGCCAAAGTATTACAAACCGATTTCTTTTGGCTAACCTTGTTTAAAGATGCATATCCCGACATGAAAGAATGCGAGTGATACCAAAAATTCAAAAATGTGACTAGGAGGAACGAGATGTCGTTTACCAAAATACTCAAGGTAGAGTTATTTGATGTTTGAGGTATTAACTTCCTAAACCTTTTTCCTTCTTTTTATGGAATCATATACATCTTGGTAGCCATTGACTATGTGTCCAAATGGGTGGAAGCCAAGGCATATCCGACTAAGGATGCCAAGGTGGTGATGTGATTCCTTCAAAACCACATATTTACGAGATTTTGGACTCCCAAAGCTATAATCAGCGGTGAAGGTTCCCATTTCATGAATAAATGGCTCAAGTGGTTATTGGACAAATATAATGTAAACAATAAAGTTGCTACAGCTTACCATCCTCAGATGAATAGTCAACTTGAGTTTGCAAATAATGAAATAAAGGGTACACTGGAGAAAGTAGTGTGCCCAACTCGAAGAGATTGGTCCCGGAGACTTGATGAAGCATTATGGGCCTACCGAGTGACATTTCAGACTCCTTTAGGGATGTCTCCTTACAAGGAAGTATATGGTAAGGCATGTCATTTGCCCTTGGAACTTATGTATAAAGCCTATTGGGCTTTTAAATAGCTCAATTTAGACCTAAAATCCACCAGAGATAAAGGATGTTACAACTCAATGAGTTGGAAGAGATGAGATTCTTCTCTTACTAGAATGCCAAAATTTTGAAGAAAAAAAAAGATGGTACGATAAGTACATCTGTCCCTGTGTGTTCAATATGGGATAATAAGTCCTCCTCTTGAATTCGAGATTGAAGTTTTTTCTAGGTAAACTTAAATCCCGATAGTTAGGACCTTTTACGAGTAATCAAGTTTTCTAGTATGGAGTTGTTGAAATGATACGTGCTTGTAATCGGTTAATTATTACAAGAACATTTGTGTTGCCTGACTGTTCTAAACAGGCGACATAAACAAAAATTTTAAAAAATAAAATATAGGATAAAACTTTAATTCAAAATCAAACCCAAAAATGAACCAATGTTAAAAGAGAACGTGACCTGATTCCTATAAAGTTTGAAATAGAAACAAAAGTTGAAAATGAAGAAAACTACAACCCACTATCTATAATCAGATAGAAACCAACAGTATAGGTTGATCTCCACACTCCGGAATGGGAGTGATAAGATCGATTTTGATTGAACGCCATAATATCGTGAAATCTTGATAAGTTCAAAAATAATTGTTCTAAAAGAGCGAAGAGAATAATCTCACACAATATTGATAAAAGTTCAAAAGTTCTCTCCAACTTATAAATGAAAACCTATTTATAGGACGTAGTAGATGAATGGACTATAATCGGTCATAAATGAAATACATGTATACTTGATTGTACATGAATCAAATAGGTTCATGTATGTTTACATTCAACAAATATCCCAAAAGACGCATACATTTCCCAAGCCATCCATAGCATCTACTCTTGAATTCCATGTTGTTCATGTGTATTCAAATTCATTGTACCAGCCGAATGGACACAAACACTCCCACCTTGTATCAACAAATAGTCACATTCATGGCCCTTGTTCATCTATGCATCAAGACATTCATGTATCAACCTAGTGCATTAGTCTTGAATTAACTCCATGCTTTCCCCTTGAAACATGCATGAATTTGAAGTGTGCATGAATTACACCAAAAGGCAAGTTTGTATTCCCTAGTGAACTATCCCTCCATGAATGTTTGTGCATTGTACTTTTCCATGCATGAATGTGTAAATTCCTTGAATTCTAGAAAGGAATGTGAAAGGTCATAGGGTGCATATTGGCTAACCGAAAGTACCTTAAAACATTATAAATAGGAATCAATCAAGGCAGAAACAATCATTTTTAAAAAAAATGCAAAGGAATGAAAAGTAATGCTATAGGAATTTAAAATAAATGTTATGTTTAAATGTAAACAAATAACATATAACTAAAATAAACAATCGATTCATTGTGCAATAGATGATTCATGATGCACAATCAACATATTGCACGGTTGTGCTTCCACTTTGAGTTCAAAAGCATATTCACTCTTGGCCCAAACATCTTGTACCAATCCATCAAGGGCCTCCTTAAGTTTCTTAGCCTTAGATCACGCAATTGGACCTAAAGGCACTTGCAATGCATCCGATGAGTTAGGTATGAGAATCTTAATACTTGTGTTTCCCATGCACGTATCATCCCCTCCCTCTTCGAAAATATTTTTCCTCAAATCAAAATTTGCATCAAAAGGTGATAAGTCAGACACTTTAAAACTCACACTATTATTATACTCACCCAGGAGATAAATCTTATAAGATTTATTGTTAATTCTCTCTAAAACTTGAAAGGGACCGTCTCTTATTAGGAGTAGCTTTGACCTTCGTGTTGTTAGAAATTACTCCTTTCGCATGTATACCCAAACCTAATCACCGGGTTTAAATACAACTTTCTTTCATCCCTTATTGGCCTTTGTTACATATTGTTCCGTCCTCTTTTCAATGTTTTCCGACACCTTTTTATGAAGTTGCTGAACAAATTTGGCTTTCCTTTTACCATCTAAATGAACAACTTCACTTGAAGGTAAAGGAATTAAGTCCATAGGTGCAAGTGGATTAAAACCATAAAAAATTTCAAAAGGTGAATACCGAGTTGTAGAATGTACACACTTTATGCAAACTCAATACAAGGCAAACATTCTTCCCATGATTTTAAATTTCATTGAGTAATAGTTCAGAGTAAAGCAGTTAAAGCTCTATTCACTACCTTGGTTTGGCTATCAGTTTGAGGATGGCAAGTGGTAGAAAACAATAATTTAGTTCCCAATTTTCTACACAATGTCTTCCAAAATTAACTAAGGAACTTAGCATCCTGATCTTACACGATTGTTCGTGGCACTCCAAAAATAACTAAGCCATAATTTTTGCATCATTAGTCATATAACATGGAATAAAATAATCCATTTTTGAGAATCTGTCTACCACAACAAAGATAGAAATCTTTTCCATGGAAATGTTTGTCCAAGGTTCAATCTGAATGGGTAATGGTGTATATAACCTATGGGAATTAACTTTAGATTTGGCCTTTTTCCAAACAATTCAGTTTTGATAGATATGTTTGATGTCCCGTTGCATATGCGACCAAAAGAAATGCACATGTAAAACATCTAGAGTGCACTCCAAAATGTTTCATTAGTTCTCCCCTATGAGTTTCTTTGACTAACAATTCTCGCACAGAGCTCCAAGGTAGACGCAGCTTGTTCTCTCGAAATAAAATTCCATCATTTTTAGAGAAGTTACCGAAATCTTCCTTTTCACATAATTTAAACACATTTCCAAAGTCCTTTTTAGTTTCACACAAATCTTTGATAAATTCAAATCCAAGTATTTTAGCGTCTAAAGCAGAGAGTAATACACACCTTCGTGAAAGTGCATCCACAACTACATTCTCCTTACCTTGCTTATATACTTTATAACGTAGGGAAAAGCTTCAATGAACTCGACCCACTTAGCATGTCATTTATTAAGTTTTTATTGGCCTTTCAAGTGTTTAAAGAATTCATGATCGGTGTGAATCACAAACTCCTTTGGCCACAAATAGTGGTGCCAAGTTTGAAGAGCTCTTACCAATGAACAACTCATTATCATATATGGGGTAATTCAAGGTGGCACCATTCAATTTTTTGCTAAAGTAAGAAATTGGTCATCCATCTTGCATTAGCACAGCCCTAATGCCTACACCTGATGCATCACACTCAACTTTAAAAGCTTTAGAAAAATCAAGCAACACAAGTACAAGTGCATTTCTAAGTTGTTCATTAATCATTAAACACTTTTTCTTGAGATTCTCCCCATTTGAAACCAATTATTTCTTTATATTTTCCATTAAAGGTGCAATTATACTACTAAAGTCTTTTACAAACTTCAATAGAAGCTTGGCAAACCATGAAAACTTCTAACATGGCTTATGCTTGTGGGAAGTTAGCCAATCTTTTATTGCGTTAATCTTTTTGTCGTCCATTTCAATAGCTTTAGAACTTACAAAAAAACCATGCTTTGTTTTGAAAGCAGTTTTCAACCCGTCTCCCTCTTGCATCCTAATTTGATGATATCCATTCTTGAGGTCGATTTTGGAGAATACACTTAACCTATGTAGTTCATCGAGCATGTTGTCTAATCGAGGTATAGGGTGTCGATACTTAATAGTAATCTTGTTAACAACTCAACAATCCATCATTCAAGCATCAACATCAATTCAATCCCACAACATCAACATTTTCTATATTCTTTCTTAAGTATTCTTTCCCTATTCATGGCTTGCTAAACACTTAGTTCCAAAAAATAAGGCAATCACTTGCTGAAATAAGAGTAGCTACGAGATTGACTTGAAGATGTTTAGGTGATTTTTACTTAAAGATGAGGAGGAAAGCCACCATGGGAAGCCACAAGGAGCAACCGCAGATAGTCTCCTACATTCAGTTGTTTACTTTTCACATTGTGAAATGGTTGTGGATAGCTCCCTCGACTACCCTTCCTTACCCTTCTCTTTACTGTTAAATTATTATTTTCTATGTTAGGAGACAAGATTGCATCTCATCTTTATATATTTAGTTTAATATAACATGACTTAATTTTGTTTATTCAAAATGGATATGAATCTTCATTTGAGTTCATTGGTATTTGTTTTCTGAATATTTTGCGCAAATGACTATTTCATTCATTTAGGTTTAATTCATATTTGTACTTGTGAATGTATGGCCTACATTTGTAGGTAAGCGAATTAACTATTTAATCTGGGAACTGGTAATAGTTAATAGACGTAAGACCTAAATGGTGCATACCATATCAATTTTAGAAGATAATTGTTGTATGTATAAATTGTGTATATGCCCGAGAGGGTGATTTCTTAGTTGGTTTTTTTGACATAGGGCTATGTTAATTAACTTAGGAACAAAATAGGACTTTGATAGGAGCCTATTCTTTAATTAAAATAGTTTAATGAATTTTCATATTGCCACGAATCTTTTGTAATATTATTATGATTACTAATGAATTCTTGTTAAAGTGAAATATTTTCTTTTATTTTATTCATGTTGTGTTCTATTATTTCTTATGTTTATTTCCTCTTGTGATCATTTTCTACAATGTATGCTATTTCATTTTATGGGTATTTGAATATTGATTTCATCTTTGAATTTAAACTATGCCTTTTTCATCACTAATATTCTTCTTTATTTTTTTAACCAAATTGATAAATAATTAACTTTACATATAATTACCACACAGTCCCTATAGAGACGATACTCTTTTACTTATTACTTGTGTGACCGTGTACACTTGCACGTAATCATGCGACAACACACACATAACAAACCAACTAAACCAGGTATTCAACTACGTAAACATATCAAGTTGACATCTATAGTATTTTAGTTCAATTCAAACTAGGTTTCCATTAAACTTCTAACGAGACTCATTGAGCTATCGATTCTACGTATAACAATTTTATCGTTTTGTGAACTAACAAGTTTTTCCAGAGCATCTAAGGTTGGTAGGTTGTCTCATAAAAGGGTCCGCCAAACCCTAGAGTTTGCCAAACCTTAGAGTTTTCCAAACCTTAGAGTTCGCCAGATCATCTACTGTTGGTGAATTACAGCAAGGCATCCCATGAATGGGCATACTATTGAATTCACGCAATACGCCATCCAAACACTTAATGGATAATTCACCCATTTCTAACATGACTTACCCAACTACACACCAAAAACATATTGGTATGATCTACTCTACGTGGGTTATTACATAATCTATGAGAGGATTAGATCAGGGATTGTAAGAGGAACAAATGTAGGGCAACTAGCTTATTTTTAGTGGCTAGATTTAATAGGCCCAAGGATGTAAAGAGTTTTTCCCAAGCACCTAGAGATATTCAAACCGTTGGATTCCATCGAGACTGAAGTGTTTGCTAAGCTAATTCCATGGCGAGCATTGGTGGCTCCAAAAAGGCAAAGACTCCTACTTGTAACACTTGTTGGTAGAGTCATGTTAGAACTTACTAGAAAGGAACGGGTGCATGTTATGGTTGTAAATTGCCCAATCATTTCATGAGGGATTTCTCGAATAAAGGTGAAGGAAATACAAAGAAATCAGTGCAAATAGTACGTAAAGCTAAGCCTAAAAGGAGATTAGGAATAGTCGCAAAGTCGGGTACCATTCTGGGAGTTCAGAGAAGGACTATAGTGAATCAATATTCAAAGGTTTCAGCCAAAGCCTATGTAATAAGTGCCAAAGAAGATGTAGAGGGTCTGGATGTGATAACTGGTAATTTTACTTTATTTGCCATTGGCATTCATGCACTAATAGCTCTGGGTTCAACCCATTTTTATATTTGCACTAAGTTTGTAGATGGCAAGAGTTTCAAAGTAGTCCGCACCAAGATAAGTGTGTTTGTTACCAATCCCTTAGGTCATAGTTGTAACACCCAAAAATAGGACCTAGGAATTTTAGGGGAATTTTAGGAATTTTAGTCTTAGAGTGTTCGAAATTTTGCAACATGGTTTATTGGTATTATTTTTTATTATGGTTTTTAGAAAATTAAATCAATTTTTGAAAAAGAGTTTTAAAAACCTTCAATTTTGAAAATTGGACTAATTTTTAAAAGAGTCAAAATTGTGAGTTTTTAAGAGGCAATTAAACCAAAATTTAAAATTCAACCTAATAAACTCCCGCCTACAATTTTATTCACGTAAAAGCTTCCCTCTGTTTTGTGTTTGTTGTCATTTTCTCCCAAAGCTCCTCTCTTCCACTTTTTGTTCTTCAGCCTTAATTCTCTTGATTTCTATCATCACCCAGGCCAAATATCTCCATAAAATCCAAGAAAAACACCCAAAAACACCATAGATTCTTCCATTTTCAAGCTTTTAGATTTTTTGGGTTTTCGTTCAAACGCTTAGTTTTTCATATACTAATGTAACGATTCAAATCCTTGTTAGTTTTAAATGATACATGGTCTTTTAAATGGAATTTTTAGATGTTAAATCTCATGTTTTAAATAAAAGCCAAAAATTGGGTCGATAATGGTGGATTTTGAGATTTTGGGTAAAAACGTGGTGTCATAGTATTTTTCAACTTATTTTAACATGATTAGAAGGTTTCTAAAGTTACTTTAAAGTTTTGTTAAGGATTTCTAAGGATTTGTCTTTGACTGAATGTTGATTGTGTTGTTGTGTGATTTACTTTGTTGAAGCATTAGAATTGATAGAACCTTCTACGAGTAGAGATAAAGGCAAGGAAAAGCTAGTGTAAGCTTTCGGCTTTTTGACAAAAGCGTAATCAGTGAGTGTTTGGAACTGCTGCTTGTAGACATGATTTATAACGTTAATTGGGAGCTTAGGAACAGCCTAAACCCATATCCTAAGTTTTAAGTGTAAGCTTTCTATTTCCCTTGTTTTATTTTGGAAAATCATGTGATTATGTGAATAACTTTGAATTGATTATTATGATGTGATATTGAGATAAGAGACATGTGTGATAACTATTGTGAATTGTATTGTGTTGTGGGCATATTAAATATGCTGAATAATAGTGATGATGTTGTGTTAGCAATATAAATGTGCTGTGAAAGTGTGCAAAAACAAATAAATAGGTATGTGTTGAATTATGGAATGTAATGCTAATGTAATAGGTTATGTATGTGATAAACTCATTTTAATGCACTCATATGTGGTTGGATACATGTTGGCTCAATGAGCATTATTGTGGCACTTTAAGTGCAATTACCTGTGAATTGATGTGCATTAAATCAATAATTAAAATTGTGTAATTGTGGATATTTTAGCCTTCTACCTTATGAGACCGTTGGATATAGTTGGCATGTCATAGCATTGTGGGTATTCACTTATAAGTGTTTTGTGATTTGGGAATTGAGGCCTTAGGACATGTTGGAAAGATAAGGGAATGTGAGCTAAGCTCCATTCAATAGGGAAATGTTTGGTCTGTTGGAGCGTGTTAGCTTTATGCTTCACTTTTGGGATATGTTGGACTCTATGAGTCATTTGGCGTGTTGGAGACTCGTGTATCTGATGTGTGGTGGTAGAGCCCACTTTTATGTTTCATAGCCTCAAGTGTCAAATTATCTTAATATATATATGTGTAATGTGATGTATGCTTGAATGAGTATGTGGTTGCTATGCAAATTATCATTTAAATGTGATCTTATATGTTGTAATAATATGATGTGAGATGGATGCAAAAACATGCGAATAATATGCTAAATGAGTCTATTTAAGTTTCATGAAAATGTTAGTATGTTCTTATAGTAAATTGTGTATGTAATTGTAGTTTGGATCGTTTCCATTTAACTTGTGAATGCATGTGAATATATCAGCTAGACTTGTGGGTTATTAAAGCATGTATACGTCATTTAGTCTTGAAAAATTATTGTTAAATGAATTATATATAACTGAGTTGAGTGTAATTGCATGTAGGAGTATATGTTAGTTAGTTTTATGACTTAATGAAACGTGAATATGTTATTTTGACTTGATTAGAATATGATTGTGAACGTGTTGTAGTATGCTCTTATTTAACCTTTGATATTGTGTGTACATTATGGTTATTCTAATCATTCACTGAGCTTGTAGTATGCTTTTAAAATCCTTGTAGAGTAGTTAAGTGTCGATGTCAGTAGTGTGGTTCCAAGGGGTGATCCAAGCAAGTCATTTTTCATTATTTTGTAGGTGTTCTATATTTATTCACATTTTAGGGAATGAGGCAATGTGGTAGACTTGTTTATTGCCATGTTAACTTCTAGAATTTTTCTTGTTTTTGAATTCGATTTATAAGGAATACATGTTATTGTTATGCTTGGGTTCATGAACATTAGGATGGATTGACATTACTTGCTCGAACACGATCTTGCGATACTGAACTTTTAATTAGGCTGTTGAATGATTTTTTTTGAACTAATTGATGTATGATGTTTAGGAACTAAGTTGGAATGGATTAATTGCTTATGTTTGCTGCATTTTTGAGGTATGGGGAAAAGGTATCGATAATAGGGTTTTAAAATCGATACCTCTGTATTTTGAAACGTGCAGGGAGTTAGAATAGAGATTTGGTATCAATACCTTTACTTGAGTATCGATACCCGGGGTTAAAATACCAATATTTCATGGCAGATACCTATAATTTTCGAGATTGTTAATAGCCTAATACTATCACACCCTAAATGGTGGGTTGAATTTTGGATTTAAATTTGTGGTCTGTTGACATATTATTTTTGTTCTGTTTGAGAGTGCATTTGAGCCTCTGTCTGGGTATGATCCATTAAGAGCTTCTGAGAAACCATAATTCTCTTCTCATCTTTCATTTGTATCGCATCTTCTTATGTTGTAAATCCAAAATTCTCTATCATTTGTTTACTTATGCCGCATAATCCTGTGCTGTAGACCTTAATTGTGTTGCATGCTCCTACTGTGCTCTTCAAACCCTAGGAATTTAAGCAACTTTTCCTTTGGCTAACCCTCTCTTTTCACTTTTCTTATTTCTGTTGGCTCTCGAAAGACCTAGCTCTTTCCTTTTTTCTTCTTCGTCACATCTCTCTTCCACTATTTTCTCTCTATTTTTTTATCTATTGCATCGCACATATCTTGTCTTCCTTTTTCTGTTCTTTTTTTCTCTCTTTTTCTCTTGGTTTTTGCACCTTGCATCACTTTTGTGCAGTCATTCTTCTCTTCTCTAGTCACTATTTTCCCATTAATGCTTATAACCAATTATATCTCTACCATTTAAAAAAAAACAACATGTGTTCTTCTTATGTTAAGTGCATCATTTGTCTCTGATTTGTTAGTTGGTAACATGCAGTTTTTGAGTATTCAAGTGTACATGTAGTTTACTCTATTTCCATCTTGGTTTCCCAAATCTAACTTCTGTCGAATATTAATGTGATGTTTATGTGTGTTTTTCATTTGAAGGGTCAAATTTAGATGAATCAAATCAGATATGAATTGTAGGAGTGCACCAAATAATAAATAAGTGTGAAAGTTTATAAATATCTGAGTACTCCTCCACAAGCCAAGCCCATTTCGTAACCTTGTATATTATTTAAAAAGTAAGGAATTTGAGGGGGGAGCTTTCAAAGCCCAGTATGAGTCTTACTTAAAATATAGCAGTGAATAAATTACATAATTCAGAAATATAATAGAAAGAACACAAATAGGCCAATTTCACATATATCGATATCCATGGAAATTTAAATGCATAATTTTTTTTAGAAATCAATGTGTACTTTTCAAAAAATGTTCCTACCTAACTTTCTTACACATCATAAAGGAGTTCTCCCAAAACTCATCCATCCATTAACACACCAGTATTTTGGACAAGCCACCAGATAATCAAGACAAGTTGCTTGATACAGATTATTGTGGACAAGCCACCAGAATTGCAAATACGTTGCCAGATAATGTGATTAAACCATCAGAATATGAAGATTATTAAACCGCCAAAATCTTTCTCTATCTAATCTTATTCCAACCCCATGCAAGTGATATGGCATACATAACAAAATTTTTAGTAGGCATGCTTTACATGCGAATCAGATCTTATTATGAATTAACATAGTAGGCATGTTTTGACATGCGATTCATAATCATTTTATCAAAACAAAAGCATGATATATGTATATATATTTTTCATGCAAAATAGAATATCGCCATTCAACCACATGTCATGAGTGTTGGAAAAATAAACAGAATATCTCATACACCAAAATTCACATAGTTATCATATAATAAAACAAATTTAAATAGAATAGACTTACTTACTTGATATATATAACCATTTCACTGGTTTTGTCAAACTTTCCCATTTTGAATACGTAGTGTATTTACAGTTAACCATATTTTTAGAGTTTCATTAATAAAAATCAATATTATTATTTTTTTACCAATTATTAACCATTACGTAGTAATAGATTGGACCCACACCTTAATTGGTAGATCCATCAACACTATCTTCATTTTTTATTCCAACTCCAAGGGAAGTATTTCGAATTTGAATCCTTTTTATTAATAAAATCGATACCATGTGTTAAAATGTTGAATCATTACATAAAAATCCCATATCAAAGATCAATTAGGAAAACTTACTTATAGATCGTCTATACAAATTCACTTTTCCTAAAGCAAGATTTCAAATTTGAATAGTTCAAGAAGAACACTTCATAAGAGTGCATAAATCAATGTTAGATTTGGTCTCAAGAAGTGGAAAAGAAAATATTACTTACTATAATTCCAAGGAATAGGTGAGTCCTTGATCCCAAAGTGGTTCAGTTATGACGGAAAATTAGCTAAGGAGAATCATCATTCAAAAAAATAAAAAGAGTATATTAGGATCATAAATGATCTATGAAAAATAAAGGAGAGGGGGATAAGTAATTCCACTACAGCTTAAGAATTTAAGAGAAGATAGAAATTGGTGAAAATGGTGACTAATGAGGGTAGTGGTGCGGTGGTGCTACGACGGTGGCACGTCAGTGTTGCGATGATGGTGAAGTGTGAATGAGGCATGGAAGATAAGGGAGGTCTTTGTGGTATCATGGTGGTGATTTGGTGGTCAATGGTGGTGTTATGGTGGCAAAAAGTAAAAGGGTTGGTGGTTGAAGGAGAAGGAAAAGAGAGATAAGATGAGAGAAAAGTGAAATGAAAAACAAATGTGAGTTTAGGAGTTTCTAGGTGCATGGGACAAAAATGGCATCGTAAGGTAGAGAGAATGACAACAAGGGGAGGAAAAAGACATGAAAGGTGGATCAAATGAGTGAAAATGGGGCTACTGGTGGAAGGTTGACTAAACAGACAAGGAAAGAATCTTCCCTTGTATGGCAACTTGGTATGGACGGCACAAAGGGGTTTGACCCATGTTTAATGTCCCAAAAATTCTAGAAAAATATATGGGTAACGGGAATTGAACCTAGGATCTTTAAAAATATAATTGAGCTACTTACTTGCATGTGCATGAATTGAAAAAAGTAATAATAAAAATATGGGGAGTGACATCTCTACCATTCTTAAAAAAATTTCATCTTCCTAATTTACCTTATTAGAATAGGTGAGGATATTTTCGTCGCATCACATCCTCAGGTTCCTAAGTAGCTTCGTTTGTCCTATGATTTCACCATAAGACTTTCATTAATGGAATCTGCTTTTTCCTTAACACCTTGACCACACAATCCAAAATCTAAACTAACTCTTCCTCATAAGACAAATCTAGCCTCACCTCGATCTCTTCGACCAGAACCACATGAGATGGGTCAAATTGATATTGCCTTAACATAGAAATGTGGTACACATCATGAATATGGTCTAGTTCCAGAGGTAGCTCTAATTGATAAGCCACTGGTCCAACCCTTTTAAGTATCTGATAAGTCTAATAAACATTGGGCTCAAATTGCCCTTACGACCAAATCTCTATACTTTCCTCCGTGGTGATACTTTACGGAAACTTGATCCCCAGCACTAAACTCTATATCTTTCCTCCTCAAATTAGAGTAAGATTTCTATCGATTGAATGTCACTCTCAATCAATCCTGAATCAACTTAATAACATTATCAGTCTCCTGTACCAATTCTAAACCCAATACCATTTTTCCCCCAACTAAGTCCAACATAAAGATGTGCGACATTTGTAACCATACAGTGCTTTATAAGGGGCCATTCGAATGCTTGACTGAAAACTATTGTTATACGCAAACTCAGCTAGTGGCAAATGCTCCTCCCAACTACAACTAAAATCAATCTTGCAATCCCATATCATGTATCCTAGAATCTGAATGACTCGTTCTGACTACCCATCAAACTGTGGGTGAAAGGTTATGATAGAGTTTCAAGGCCAACTTTTAAACCCATAACTGTTATGGGCTGACACTACCTCAAGGCCTAACAGCAATGTTAAAGGCAAAGATAATTAAATCATGATTCGATCAAAGACAAGAATCAAGGATGAATCTTTTCGAGGAAATGGGGAATGATACATGCACGAATGGGTGAAATATATTAAATTCTCAAGCTTGGGAAATCATCAGACTTGCGACGAATTTCTGGATGGTATCCTGGCATATTTGGGTTGAGATGTTTCATGTTGTTTCAAGATCTATCTCTTAACTTCTAAATGCACTTTGAATCACTCAATTTTGAGTTCGGGGGCTCAAGTTATGATCATTTTAGTGAAGACTGTGCAAGCATAATTTTTGAACGGGACTTAGACAGAAATTATGAGTTTTTGGGCTTGTAATTCGAGTTTAAATCATATTGGGTTCAGGTTTTGAGCTTATTTTTTATTATATATGAGCCCAATATTGTATTTATCACCTCTTGTTATTTTATTATTCCAAATTTTAATGACTATTAAGTAGTTTAAGTTATTTAGGAGTTTTATATCAACAAGAATGTTTAGTTTAAAACTACTTCTTGTTTAGATCAATTAGAGTTCTAGTATACTTAAGAGTTTTATTTAGCTAGTCGATATAAAGGTCTTTGCATTGTAAACAATTCACACAATTGATTATTATTCAAATTCTCTTTGAGTTTTTCTTTTCAAGAATTATTTTTGAGTTTCTTTTGGAAAAGTTTTTAACAATCTTTTTTTAATTGTGGGGACATCTTCAAATTTTTTTTGCTAAGGTTTCAATCTTCAAGGGGAGATTAGAGCCGCTTGAAGGGGGTTGTGTATTCTTCATGTTTCCAAGGCTTCTTAGGACTTCTACACGCCATGTTCCATCTTTTCCACCTATCTGTATTTTCTTCTTTATTGTTCCAATCTTTGATTTATTGTTCTATTTATTTATCTTAGTTATTTATTCATTTTATTTGTTTTATTTGACTTGAATTTTGATTGTGTTTTAGGTTGCATAAAAAATCCAAGTATCTTTTCGAACGTCTAGAGCACTAAGTCAAATCTACGACTTGAACAAACTACGATCCTTCTTTCACCCCATTCTGCATCATTTGCTATCAAATTTGGGTGTTTTAGATGTTCTTTGTGTTCTTATAAAACTAATTTCCAACAAACAACCTCAAAACATTTTTATTACCAAAAAGTTTTTGAAAAAATATATATTTCAATGGGTGAACGGTTTTCAAACTATTTCAAATTTTACATATTATTTCTTGAAACTATTTTAGAATATAAAAAAATATTTCCCAAAAAAAAGTGATCGAAAAAGTGAAAAAATAGAAAAATAGGAAAAAAAGAAAAATAAAAAATATTATATGGGTTGAATTTTGTATAAAAAATTTCCAGATTAGATCTACATTATTTAAAGAGGCTCCAGTTTGAATTTCGTGATTTTTGAAAATCGGGAACACCTTGAATGAAGTTTGTCGAGTTATTTTGGAATTTTTTGGGTTTCAGAGATGTTCATTGACTCATAGCCTTAGGTTTTCATTTGTTTTTTTTTATTGTTCCTTTACGCATTCTAACACTTTATTGTTTCTTGTATTAGTAGGTTAAATCACGTTGGAGATTCCTTCCTCTGTGCAACATAATTCTTTGGTGTCTAGCCAATTTTGGACTCATAGTGTTACTAGGTTTGCTTTGTTAGTTTGATTCTAATACATTCTGATAAATTGATGTAAACCCTTTTAAAAGACTCACAAGATTAATTTTTACCTCATTGAGAGTTTAATTTTATTTTTGAGTGCATAAGGTGGGGTTTGCTTAATTTTTCTTTTGAGTGTTGTGTTTTACCAAGCTTTCACAATAACTCGTGACGCTCGTAACCGTAAAAACCATGGTGAGACACCATCTGATGACAATGAACAAGATGTTGTATTTGAGAATACTATAAGGATGGTAAATTATCAATATTAACAATTGAATGAGTTACGTGATACAGTTGAGGCCAATTTCACTAAGTTTTGAATGGAACAAAAAGGGAACATTAATCAACTTGCAAATCAAATTCAAATGCTAACTCAAGTTGTTGCTCATTTGGAGACTTCTTCAAACCGATGGTCTCATGCTCGTGACAGTGATGATGATGGGAACAATTAACAGATTTGTATGCGTTCTAATAATGGTAGTCGAGGATATCGTCACACTAATGAAACTTTGGGTATTATTGATTGAGGCTAGCCTTCGGTAGCTAAACCAAAGTTCCACATTCCACAATTTTGAGGAAAGCATGATCCCAAAGCATATTGTGAGTGGGAATCAAAAATTGAACTTATGTTCCGTTACTATAAATGTCCAGAAAAGGAAAAAGTCTCATTGGCGACCATTGGATTTTTGAATTATGCATTGAGTTAGTGGATTCAACTTCGAATTAATTGTCAAAGAAACTATGAAAGGGTAATTGAAATTGTAACACCCCAAACACGACCCTGTCATTATGGTCGAATTCGAAAAGCTACATTGGCCACCGAAATGGCCAAAAAAATACTTTATTGATTTCAAATGGACGTATTTTATTTCTTTTAAAACCATTTGCGCAATTCGTTCAACACTAGTAAAATCGAATGTTCAATTTTCTTTTCAATCTCATTTCAAAAACCATTTGTCCACGAAAATGGCCGAAATAAACTTTCAGAATTTTGAAAACAAAATATTTTAAAACTATTGGCTTATCAATTCAAAACAAATGAAATAAAACATTTATTTTAATTTCATAAAAATCGTGCAAATTTCAGGAATCGAAATAAATAATATCTCAATTGTAAACTTTCAATCATTTATTCAAAACTATTTCAGATTTTCAATCGTACTTCTAAATCATTTATATTTTTTATTTAAAATTGGAGAACTTGGTTATTCATCATTATTTTGGAAATAAAAATATATTAACTTCATAAATCAAGTGTCTTTGGAAAACTCATTGTAAACATTTATAATTTTGAAAACTATGTCTAATTTTATTAAAAACTTAATTTTAAAAAGTGCAGCGAAAAAATGTGTTATTGACAGATTCTATTTTAAAAACCAAGTTTCAAGTGAAATCTTATCAAATACTAATTTATGCAAATTTTTTTTAAACTTAATGTCATGCAAGAAATTTATGCAAATCAGAATGAAAAATCCCCAAAATAAAGTCTCATGCCACAATCCATACTCAAACTTATTACAACCCCAAAATATCAAAATAAAATTTAATTACTTTAATTTAAAAAGACTTTCAAGAAACTCTTCCAAATGTCGTCATCGAATCCTAACATCGGGGTTATTTATAAAATCAGAAAACTAAAGGGAGATGAGCTATAAAGCTCAGTGTGAGATTAACATAAACACATAAACATATACATTATACAATCATAATAACATATCAATTTCATATAACTCAATATTTCACACTTATACTAAGTAGATCATGTCAATGCACATTTTGTAAAATGATGCAAATTTTATGAAAACAGTTCTACCCATATCCACTACACACCAAAATCAAGTTCCCCAGGACTTGTCCATCCAACACACCAAATTATGAACAATGCCACCAAAATTGCAGATAAACTACCAATAATCAATATTGTGGACAAGCCACCAGCATCCCAAATATACTATCACATAATCAAAATCATGAATAGTGTCACATTAATGCAGATAAACTGCCACATACTTCCACCTTTCGCATATCCCACCCCATGCATGTGAAATGGCCAAAATCACTTTTTCACTTAAAAATCATTTTACACTTTGGCATGTGAGACATGCTCATTATATCACTTTTCACTTAAAACCACATCAGCATGCTTAACATGCAAATCACATATGTACACATGGTACCAAAATTTCACATTTTATAAATCATGCACAAATCAAATATGCCATAAGATCACATACCATGATAATGTGATTTTCGTGATTTTCATATCATTAATAATCAACAAACCACACATCATACATATCGCCAAAATCAATGGTTTTGAACCACTTACTTAACATAGTCCATAACGATGGGTTTTATCTCTCTGAATGGATACATAAAGTATCCTCATCAAACATAATTTAAAAAATTATAATTTATAAAACATAGGTTTATTTTTGTTTAATGTGCACCTGATCTAAGCAACTCCAATGCGAAAAACTCCTTCTAACACCCACTTACAGATTTAATTAGATCTATCTCAGATCTAAACACAAAACGAATAATCCATCATTAAATCATCACTTAAGTAATCCTTTTAAATAAAAACGGATTAATCTTGATTTCCAATACCACACTTACGCTAATACGACTAGAATCAGAGATGTGATTGACTTCCCAAAAGTCAAAGGTGACTTTTTGGATGGAATCCTGGTATTTTTTGGTTGATTTGTCTTCATGGTGTTCAAAGCTCTACCTCTTAGCTTCGAAATGCACTTTGAATCACTTAATTTTGATTTTAGGAGCTCAAGTTATGACCGTTTTAGTGAAGACTAGGCAAACAAAATTTCTAAACGGGACTTTGACGGGAATTATTGGTTTCGAGGTTTTAATTCGAGTTTAAATCATATTGGGTTAGGTTTCGAGCTTAATTTTTATTATATATGAGTCCAGTATTGTATTTATCAACTCTTATTATTTTATTATTCTAAATTTTAATAATTATTAAGTAGTTTAAGTTATTTAGGAGTTTTATATCAATAAGAATGTTTAGTTTAAAAATACTTCTTGTTTAGATTAATTAGAGTTCTAGTATACTTAAGCGTTTTATTTAGATTTATTTAGCTAGCCTATATAAAGGTTTTTTCATTGTACATAATTCACACAATTGATTATTATTCAAGTTCTCTTTGAGTTTTTCATTTCAAGAATTATTTTTGAGTTTCTTTTGGAAGAATTTTTAACAATCTACTTTTTTATTGTGGGGACACCTTCAAACTTTCTCTTGCAAAGGTTTCTATGCCAAGGTTTCTATCTTGGAGGGGAAATTACAGTCGCTTGAAGAGGGTTGTGGTTCTTCATGTTTCCAAGGCTTCTTAAGACTTCTACACGCCACATTCCATCTTTTCCATCTATCTTTATTTTCTTCTTTATTGTTCAAATCTTTGATTTATTGTTCTATTTATTTTTCTTAGTTATTTATTTTATTTTTTTATTTGACTTGGATTTTGACTGTGTTTCAGGTTGTGTAAAAAAGCCAAGTTCCTTTCCGAACATCTAGAGCCTTAAGTCAAATCCACGACGTGCACAAACTATGATCCTTCTTCCGCCTCACTTTGTAACATGTTATGCTAAAGTTAAACTAATTACCAAGAGCCTTGAGGAACTTCTACCAAAATCAAGATGTAAACTAAGGATCTCGATCAAAGATGATAGATACCGGTACTCCATTAAGTCTCACAATATAAAAATATACAACCTCGCCAACTTATGCAGCGAATAATCAGTACGGATAGGCAAAAAGTATGCTAATTTTGTCAATCTATCCACAATTACCCAGATTGAATCATTTTTAGTGTGTGTCAAAGGGAACCCACTAACAAAGTCCATAGTAACACGTTCCCACTTCCACTGAGGAATCTGAATAGGCTGTAATAAACCAAAGGGGTATTGACGCTCAGCCTTGAGTTGCTGACATGCGACCTCCTTCAAATGTATCAATGTCCAGAGTAAGAATCCTGTACAAAATATATCGAATATAATTACAAAGAAATAGGTGAGTACTCTGAGGATTGTACCAAAGGGAGGTGAGCACTAAATTAATCCTAACCTAAGCACAATTAGAGCTAATTAGTACTTTAAATAAATTATATTATGAATAAACATAAAGAAATATTTTTGGTAATTTTATAAATAAAGATTATAATAATATAAAGGGAAAGACTTTGGGAAATTTGATATAGAAATTGAATTAGATCTGAGCATGGGTGATTAGCTCGCTTCGATAATCATAACTAACTGTTGCTTTGGGTTCCCTGTTCAATCAACTAGTCCTTACCCTAGCAAGATCTCTCGATCTTCCACTAGAATAGCGAGTCAACACGATAGGGCGTTGCGCGCGGACCAAGATCGAGTTGCCAAGTCATGAAAAACTCCTATGAAAATGCTAGACGCTTGGATCTGAAACGAAACAGAAAATTAAACTTAGAATCAACAGATCTGAAACGAAACACCCAAAACAATAAAGAATCAACCACGAATTGAAAACACTTATTAATAGGGATTCTTGGAAGCCAAGAACATGAAATTGAACTTCAAGAAAAGTCTCCAATCAGCCGAATCTAACAAGTAAACACAAAACAGAAAAATTAGACTCAACAGATCACGAAAGCCTAAATTGAAGTAGAACTAGGTTTCGTGCGGTAAGAAAAAGAAGAATTATGAATCAAGAATGATTCTTGATGCCCAAGATTGGTGCTGAACAGATTCTTGAAGATTGAAAGGGCTGGAAACGCAACAAGAGAGATTAAAACAATTTAATCAATGAATCGGCACAAGCAGAAAAATTAAAGAGGAATAAACAGCAAGAAAATAAAGAAAAGTCCTAAGAAGCATTGAAATCGAGAAAGATTTCACAACTCCCTTCAAACAGCTCTAATCTCCCCTCCAATGTAAGACAATGGAAAGAAGAAGGCTGAAGATGGCTCCCACAATCAAAAAGGTTGATAAAACTACTTCCAAAGAAAACTCAAGAGAAAATTCTTGGAGAAACTCAAAGAGAATTTTCACTCAACAAAAATCTAATTTCAATGTGTAATTCAATGTAATTGTGTATAAGGTGGCCGGCCAAGCCTTATTATAGGCCTTCTATCTATTTTCCTAACCCTATTAGGAAAACTAAAAAAACCTAATTATTAACTTCAAGGGAAATTCGGCCAAGGCTTTTAATGGGCTTCTAGGGCTGAATTTTTTTACATAGGAATTTAATCATAAAGTCTAAAAATTAAACTAAGTATTTAAAAAAATAAAATTTTACAAATTGGGCCACTTTGACAATTTGGCCTGATTTTCAACTAAGTCTAATTTGAATTTCTTGATTGGGCTTGGAACATCTTTTTGGGCCGTTTCTTCAAGCATTTGGGCTTGTAATCTGTTCTCTCCCGAATTGGTTCGTTAATGCTTGTAACTGAGATCCAATGCGCCTTAGCTACAAGATTCGGTTTCTTGGGCCAAGATTTCCAAGATTTGAAATCTTAATTTTCTTGATTCCTGAAATCGCTCAAAACAGCAAGATTGGACCGAGATTCGGTTTCTTGATTTTCTTGAAAACAAGAAAGTGAATCTTGATTTTCTTTTTCCTTTGTATACGCATTTAAGGCCTTGCTAATGAAGTCTTGAATGATTTCATTCAGTTTCGTATGCATTTGCCTGGCCTTTGACCTCGTTATTGAGCCTTGTGTTAATTTGAGCCCATCACGTTCTTGGGCTTAAGTTGGGCCTTTGTGACTCGTATCGTTCCCCCCTTCCTCAAAAAGATTCATCCTCGAATATGAAAAATCAAATGGAGATAAGTCAGCCACATTGAAAGTAGAACTTACATTGTACTCACCGGCGAGATCAATTTTGTACGCATTAGCATTGATCCGCTCGAGTACTTGGAAAGGCCCATCTCCTCTTGGATCCAACTTGGTCTATCTTTTTGTATGAAATCGTTCCTTCCTCATATGGACCCAAACCCAATCTCTGGGTTCAAAGACAACCCATTTGCGCCCCTTATTTGCTTTGTTGGTGTTGATGTCATTTGTTTTGGCTATTCGTTGCTTAGCCTTCTCGTGTAAGGATTTCACCAACTCATCTTTTTGTTCGCCATCTAAATTAACAATATGTTCTAGTGGTAATGGCGCAAGATCAAGTACTATTAGTGGGTTAAAATCATAAACAAGTTCAAATGGTGAATAGCCAGTTGTAGAATGAATAGATCTATTATATGCAAATTCAACAAATGGCAAACATTCTTCCCAAATTTTAATGTTCTTTCCCACAACAGATCGTAATAAGGCTCCTAAAATTAGATTGAATACCTCAGTTTGGCCATCGGTTTGGGGGTGACATGTAGTTGAATACAGTAATTTCGTACCAAGCTTACCCCACAATACCTTTCAAAAGTGGCTAAGGAATTTTACATCTCTGCCGGAAACAATTGTTTTAGGGATGCCATGAAGTCTTACATCTTTAAAAAATAAGTCTGCCACATGTGTAGCATCATCTGTTTTGTGACAAGTAATAAAATGTGCCATCTTGGAAAACCTGTCAACAACAACAAATATACTATCTCTTCTTTTCTTAATTCATGGCAAACCTAGAATAAAATCCATGGAGAAGTCTACCCATGGTGAAGTAGGAATCGGCAAAGGAGTGTAAACGCCGTTAGGCATTACCTTAGATTTTGCTTGTTTACATGTGATGCGCTTAGAACATACCTTTTTGACATCCTTCTTCATATATGGCCAATGGAAGTGTTCTATCCCATGTAAAGGTGGTAAATCTTTAGGGGCCTCACTAAAAACATCCTCATAATCCTGCAAAAGACATTGAAACACACTAGGAAAATTTTCATTAATGTTAGATAGAGATAAATAATTTTGCCTAAACCTCACAAGGATACAAGGCTGTTTATTGCGTACGGCTCTCCGCACATCTTTTTATGTTGCAATTAAATTTTTCACTCTAGTTTTACCACTTGCGGATTCACTCACCTTTGGGCCATTTAAATTTTGACTTTTTTCACTACTAGCCTCTTTTCTCTATGTCTTTTTTATTTGTCCTTTCTCCTCCACCCCTCACAAAATTTCATCATTTTTAATTGATCTTTATATATATCATTTGGATTTAAAGGAGAAAAAGTGAATTTTCAGCCTTTAAACACAAGAGAGTATCTATTGAGCTTGTCTTGGTGTGTAACATCACGATCAAATTGCCAAGGCCGTCCAAGGAGCAAGTGTGTCGCATGCATTGGGACCACATCACACCATACCTCATCTTCGTAATTCCCGAGCTTAAAAGTGATCAAGGCCTATTTTGTAACTTTAACTTTCGAGCATTCATTAAGCCACTGAAGGTGATACAGCTTAGGGTGCTCGGTACAAGGTAACTTTAAGGAATCCACCAAATAACCGCTAACTACATTCGAATAACTCCCACTATCAATAATAAGTGAACATAAATTACCTTTTATAAAACACCTAGAATGGAAGATATTGGTCCTTTGGTTATCAAAATCGTCTCTCATTTGGATGTTAAGGGTGCGGCGGACTACAAGGCATTTATCATGGACATCATTATGGTCATTATTCTCATCATCGACTTGACCAATTCTATGCATCTTATTTTTTTCTTTTGGAATACCTGCAAAACAAACACTCAACACTCGAAAAAAAATTAACAAACCTCACCGTTAATCACTCAAAAAGGAAAATCAAATTCTCAAAGAGGTAGAATTCAGTCTTGTGAGTTATTTAGTAGAGTCTATATCAATCAATTAGAAAGTGTATGAACTGTAACTACCAAATAATCCTAATTGCACTAGGAGTCCAAAAAAGTGACGAGACACCAATTGATTTGTGTCACACCGAGGAAGAATTGTGCACACTTTTAAATCCTACTAACACAAGAAACAAGAAGGTGTTAGATAGTGTTAAGGGAGAAGACAAGAAAAACAAATGAAAACCTACAGCTAAGAATAAAAAAATTACTGATACCCGAAAACCCGAAAAAACTGCGGAGTAACTTGACAACTTTGTTTGAGGTGTTCCCGATCTCCAAAAATCACGAAATTTAAACTGGAATGTACTTAAATATTGTATATTTGATCTGGAAAGTTTTGGCACTAAACTCAACCCGCTGAATATTTTTTTTAATTTTTTTTATTTCGCCTTTTTCATTTTTTTTACTTTTTCTACTAATTTTTTTTGCGGGAAATATTTTTTAATATTCTATCACAATGCCAAAAATATGCATATAAAATTTCAGACAATCGGACAATGTTTACCCACTCAAATGAATTTTTTTCCAAAAATTTTTTGGGTAAAAAACTACTATTTACTATTTTTAAAAGGAGATCAGTTTAGAAATCAACCAAGAACACCCAAAACGCCCAAAATCTAATACCAAATGATAGAGGGTCGCGCGCGAACCAAGATCGAGTTGCCAAGTCACGAAAAACTCCTATGAAAATGCTAGACGCTTGGATCTGAAACGAAACAGAAAATTAAACTTAGAATCAACAGATTTGAAACGAAACACCCAAAACAATAAAGAATCAGCCAAGAATTGAAACACTTATTAATAGGGATTCTTGGAAGCCAAGAACACGAAATTGAACTTCAAGAAAAGTCTCCAATCAGCCGAATCTAACAAGTAAACACAAAACAGAAAAATTAGACTCAACAGATCACGAAACCCCAAATTGAAGTAGAACTAGGTTTTGTGCGGCAAGAAAAAGAAGAATTATGAATCAAGAACGATTCTTGATCCCAAGATTGGTGCTGAACAGATTCTTGAAGATTGAAAGGGCTGGAAATGCAACAAGAGAGATTAAAACAATTTAATCAATGAATCGGCACAAGCAGAAAAATTAAAGAGGAATAAACAGGAAGAAAATAAAGAAAAGTCCTAAGAAGCATTGAAATCGAGAAAGATTTCAGAACTCCCTTCAAACGGCTCTAATCTCCCCTCCAATGTAGGACAATGGCAAGGAGAAGGCTGATGATGGCTCTCACAATCGAAAAGATTGTTAAAACTACTTCCAAAGAAAACTCAAGAGAAAATTCTTGGAGAAACTCAAAGAGAATTTTCACTCAACAAAAATCTGATTTCAATGTGTAATTCAATGTAATTGTGTATAAGGTGGCCGGCCAAGTCTTATTATAGGCCTTCTATCTATTTTCCTAACCCTATTAGGAAAACTAAAAAACAAACCTAATTATTAACTTCAAGGAAATTCGGCCAAGGCTTTTAATGGGCTTCTAGGGCTAAATTTTTTTACATAGGAATTTAATCATAAAGTCTAAAAATTAAACTAAGTATTTTAAAAAAAATAAAATTTTACAAATTAGGCCACTTTGACAATTTGGCCTGATTTTCAACTAAGTCTAATTTGAATTTCTTGATTGGGCTTGGAACATCTTATTGGGCCGTTTCTTCAAGCATTTGGGCTTGTAATCCGTTCTCTCCTGAAATTGGTTCGTTGATGCTCGCAACTAAGATCCCATGTGCCTTAGCTGCAAGATTCAGTTTCTTGGGCCAAGATTTCCAAGATTTGAAATCTTGATTTTCTTGATTCTTGAAATCGCTCAAAACAGCAAGATTGGACAAAGATTTGATTTCTTGATTTTTTTGAAAACAAGAAAGTGAATCTTGATTTTCTTTTTCCTTTGTATACACATCTAAGGCCTTGCTAATGAAGTCTTTAATGATTCCATTTAGTTTCGTACTCATTTGCCTGGCCTTTGACCTCGTTATTGGGTCTTGTGGTAATTTGACCCATACACGTTCTTGGGCTTGAGTTGGGCCTTTGTGACTCGTATCACAACAATAACTACTTATCTCTCGACCTCATAGTCCAGATCGGTTCAAGGCTAAGGTTCTCACAGATATGCCATAACAATTTTGGGTTAATTCTCACCTAAATGACTACCTAGGGTTTCATTTCTTCCTTTCCTGAACAACTAATTCGCTAAGAAAACCCTGAACAACAATCAATTGATCATACCTCCACTCACTAATCCCCTATAAGAGGATTAGTTCCTCGTGAATCTCAAAAACATAATAAACTTTATGCAAAAGATAAACATTAATAACAAATCAAGAGACGAAGGTTTAAGAGAATCCTGAATTGTATTGATTGAAGCACGAAATCCGCAAAGAGTTTATCAAGTTTCACAAATTAGATATTCTGACAAATGAAAATAGAAAAATCAAAAATAATCTAAGCCTAAGAAAAAATAAAAAATAAAAACTTAAATTACAAAAAAAATTATAAAGTATGAAAGTTTTCTATAAAAAGTGTTTAAACATTTGATATAAGGTTGTTGTCGTCCTCAACCCTAAGTCACCTAACACTATCGTATTAAACATTTGATTGTGTAGATAAAAATGCCCCTAGCTCATAAGTATTTCTCATATAAGACTAATGTCGCAAAACCATAGTGCCTGTGTCGTGACATCAAAGGTAGTATGCTTGTTCTCAGGGTAGCTTCAGGGGTGTGTCACAACATCCCTTGGTTGTGTCACCACACTAAAGGCAATCTTGGACTTCTTGTGCTCTGCTCCCTATGTTGCAACATAAAATTCACTGTGTTACAACACAATGACTAGTATTGAGTTGGTACGCCCTCTAATGGTTTCCTACACACTCACAAAGTATATTAGCTCACCCTTAGGCCTCATTCGGCCCCTAAGGTCAATAAATGAATCAAATTACACTTTTTATTGAATGTAAATGAAATTCTAAAAACTCAACTAAAACATGATAAAAATGTTTGTATTCAAGCTCCTAAAATACAAAAACTAGTTTAATCTACCACTCTGAATTACGGTAGACAAACATGTCAAACACTTCCCACAAACTCAGTTACCTCACGCTTAAGACCTGGCCACCAATACTGCTCGCTTAAATCTCGGTACATTTTATTCCCTCTAGGATGTATAGCGTATGGGCTACTATACGCTTCCCAAAGAATATATTGTCTCAAATCCCAAAAATTAGGCACACAGTATCTCCCACGAAAACACAATACTATTTCAGAATTAAACCCAAAATTTGTACTCTTACCCTCCATCTACCTAAACCGAGGTGTAAGAGACACATCAATAGATTGCTTTGACCGAATCTCATCCACTAAAGTAGGTCTCACTTGAAACTTCACAAGCAAACCTCCATCTCCAGTCAAACTCAAATTAGCAAGCATAGCTCTTAAATCAGTCATCGGCTTTCTAGTTAGTGATCAGCCACAATGTTCGCCTTTACCGGATGGTACTTAATGGTATAATCATAATCCTTAAGAAATTATATCCATATTTTTTACCTCAAGTTTAACTCTTTTTGGGTGAGGAGATACTTAAGGCTCTTGTGATCCGTGTAAATGATACACTTCTCACCATATAGATAGTTCCTCCAATCTTGAGGGCGAAGACAACAGCTGCTAAGTCAAGGTTGTGGGTTAGATTATTACGTTCATGAGACTTAAGTTGTCTCAAGGTGTAGGCCACAACCTTACCATCTTGTATCAAAATGCAACCAAAGAACGGTATGAGACGCATCACTATATACCACATAATCCTTTCCAGACTCAGGTTGGATCAAAACAAGTGCTTGAGTGAACACGGGCTTAAGCTTCTCAAAAATTTCTTCTTGCTCCCCAATCCACTTGAAAGGCTTACTCTTCCTCAATAGCTTAGTCATAGAAGTCACAGTCAAGGAAAATCCCTCTATAAACCTCCTATAATAACTTGCTAATCCAAGGAAACTACAAATTTCACTAATGTTCGTAGGTTGTTTCCAGTCCAAAATAGCTTCAATTTTCTTTGGGTCGACACAAATACCCATATTTGATATCGCGCAACCCAAAAATATCACTTCGTGGAGCCAAAACCCAAACATACTCAGTTTAGCATAAAAAAATTTCTCGTAGAAAATCTGTAGGACAACTCGTAAGTGCTTATCATGCTCTGTTTCAAACTTGGAGTAAATCAAAATGTCAACAATTAAGACCACAACAAATTGTTCAAGTTAGGTCAGAAAAACCCGATTCATTATGATAGAAGGTTACGCGCAGACCAAGATCGAGTTGCCAAGTCACGAGAAACTCATACGAAAGGTCCTAGACGAACAGATCTGAAAACAAAAAAACAAAGATTAAGATTAAACCGAATCAGATTTGAATTTAAATCCCCAAATTCAATTAAAGGAGCAGCAAGAAACAAAGAAAGAGAACAATGGAATTGAACGATTCAAGAAGTGAATAAAGGATGCTATTCGGTCTAATTGAACACCCAAGATGATTTTTCCCAAATTCCAGCAACCGATTGACCCCCAAACAGATTATAACCCAATCAGCCAAACCCTAGAATTTTGGGGATTTTGAGGACGACTCCTTGCTGCCAACGAAGGAAGAATTAATTGATTCTTGGAGTTGGAATATGGCTGGAAAAACACAAGAATAAAAGCAAACAAATGAGATAAAGAATCGACACAAGAGAAGATAAATAAAGAAATCGAAACAGCAAGAAATAAAAGATAAGTCCTAAAGATCCTTGAAATCCTGAAAGATTTCACAAATCCCTTCAAACGGCTCTAATCTCCCCTCCAAAGAATATCAATGGCAAGAAGAAGGTCGAAGATGGCTCCCACAATCACAAGATTGTTAAAACAACTTCTAAAGAAAGCTCAAGAAAGAATTCTTGGAGAAATCCCCAAAGAAAATTCTGCACTTTAACAAAACTGAAATTTTATTGTATTGAGTAATGAATTACAAAGGGTGGCCAGCCATCTCTTATATAGGCCTTCTACTAATTCTAATCTCATTAGGAGAACTTAAAAATTAAACCTAATTAAGAAAAATAATAGGGAAATTCGACTGGCCACTTAAATGGGCTGTTTTGGGCCGATTTTTAACATGTAATTTTCCTAGAGCCTTAAAATTAAATTAACAATTAAAATGCTTACAAATTGGGCCCTTTGACATTTTGGCCTGATTTTCAACTAAATATGTATGGATTTCTTGATTTGGCTGGAATTCGCTTATTGGGCCTCGCCTTCAAGACTTGGGCTTGTGATCCATCTCCTACCAAATTTAGGTCGTTGATGCTCTAACGGAGATCCAATGCACCTTGGCTGCAAGATTCGATTTCTTGGACCAAGATTTGAAATCTTGATTTTCTCGATTCTTGAAATCGCTCCGAACAGCAAAATTGGGCTAAGATTCGGTTTCTTGATTTTCTTGAAAACAAGAAAGTGAATCTTGATTTTCTTGTTCTTTTGTGTACGCATCTAAGGCCTTGCTAAGAAATTCTTGAATGGTCCCATTTAGTTTGGAACGCATTTGTCGGGGCTTTGATCTCATTATTGGGCCTTGTGGTAGTTTGAACCCATCACGTTCTTGGATTGGGCCTTTGAGACTCGTATCATTCCCCCCTTCCTAAAAAAGATTCGTCCTCGAATCTGAAAAATCAAATGGGGACAAGTCAGCCACATTAAAAGTAGAACTCACATTGTACTCACCAGGTAGATCAATTTTATAGGCATTATCGTTGATCCGCTCGAGTACTTGGAAATGCCCATCGCCCCTTGGGTCCAATTTAGTCTTTATTTTTGTAGGAAATCGTTCTTTCCTCAAATGGACCCAAACCCAATCTCCGGGTTCTAGTACAACCCGTTTGTGGCCATTGTTTGCTTTGTTGGTGTGGGCATCATTTGTTTTGGCTATTCGTTTCCTAGCCTTCTCATGTAGGGATTTCACCAACTCAGCTTTCTATTCTCCATCTAAATTAATAATGTGTTCAAGAGGTAATGACGCAAGATCAAGTACTGTCAGTGGGTTAAAACCATAAACGAGTTCAAATGGAGAATAACCAGTTGTAGAATGAATAGATCTATTATATGAAAATTCAACAAATGGTAGGCATTCTTCCCTATTTCTAATGTCTTTCCCACAACAGATCACAATAAAGTCCCTAAGATTCGATTAACTACTTCAGTTTGGCCATGAGTTTGGGGCTGACATGTAGTAGAATAAAGTAATTTAGTACCAAGATTACCCCACAATACCTTCCAAAAGTGGCTAAGGAATTTGACATCTCTATCAGAAACAATTTTTTTAGGGATGCCATGAAGTCTTACCACTTCTTTAAAAAATAAGTCTGCCACATATGTAGCATCATCTGTTTTGTGACAAGGAATAAAATATGACATCTTTGTAAACTTGTCAACAACAACAAATATACTATCTCTTCCTTTCTTAGTTCAAGGCAAACCTAAAATAAAATCCATGGATAAATATACCCAAGGTGAAGTAGGAATCAGTAGAGGAGTGTAAAGGCCATGAGGCATTACCTTAGATTTTGCTTGTTTGCATGTAATGCACTTGGAACATACCTTTTCGACATCCTTCTTCATATGTGGCCAATGGAAGTGTTCTTGCAAGATGTTTAGTGTTTTGGCCACTCCAAAATGTCCCATTAAACCCCCACTATAGGCTTCATGAATCAATAAGTCTCTCATGGAACACTTTGGTATGCATAACCTGTTTATACAAAAAAGAAAGCCATCTACAAGATAAAACTTTTCAAAAGCAGTATGTCCACAATTCTTATAGATATGGCTGAAATCAGCATCATCTTCATATAATTCTTTAATATGTTCAAACCCTAAGACCTTAGCATTCAATGTAGTTATTAAAGTATATCGTCTAGACAAAGCATCTGCAACTACATTATCTTTACCTGTTTTATATTGTATCACATAAGGGAATGTTTCAATGAATTCTACCCATCGGGCATGTCTTTTACTCCACTTACCTTGTCCCTTTAACCATTTAAGAGACTCATGATCTGTATATATGACAAACTCATTAGGCAGCAAATATGTTGCCATACTTGAAGTGCACAAACTAATGCCAATAGTTCTTTGTCATAAGTCGAGTAATTTAACTGTGCACCGTTCAATTTCTCACTAAAATAAGCAATAGGTTGCTTATCTTGCATTAAAACGGCACCAATTCCAATTCCTAAAGCATCACACTCAAGTTCAAAAGTATTAGAAAAATCAGGTAATTTGAGAAGAGGAGCAGAACATAACTTATCTTTTAGAGTTTGAAAAGCTTTTGCTTGGTTTTCACCCCATTTGAAACCCACTAATTTCTTTATAACCTCTGTTAATGGGGCAGCTAACTATGAAACCTAAGAATATTAGTTTATCACAATAGAATGTGCATTTATCAAGGTTGGCAAATAATTTTTTAGCTCTCAGAATATTCAACACGGTTTTAACATGGAAAACATGGTCATCTAGTGTCTTGGAGTAAATTAAAATATCATCAAAGTAAACTACTACAAATTTACCCAAGTGAAGCCTTAAAACATGATTTATTAATCTAATAAATGTACTAGGTGCATTAGCAAGACCGAAAGGCATAACTAACCATTCATACAATCCAAATTTTGTTTTAAAGGCTGTTTTCCATTCATCCCCTTCCCTCATTCGAATTTGATGATAACCGCTTTTTAAATCAATTTTTGTAAATATGACTGACCCATGTAATTCATCAAGTCTAGGAATTGGATGTCGATACTTTACCGTTATTTTGTTGATTGGACAGCAATCAACACACATTCGATACATACCATGTTTCTTTGGTACCAATAAGACAGGAACGGCACAAGGGCTTAGGCTCTCACGGATGTACCCTTTGTTTAGTAATTCCTCAACTTGCCTTTGCAATTCCTTTGTCTCCTCGGGATTGCATCTATAGGCTGGTCGATTTTGTATTAAAGCTGCGGGTACTAAGTCAATTTGATGCTCAATCCCTCGTAAAGGTGGTAAACCTTTAGGGGCCTCACTAAAAACATCCTCATAATCCTGCAAAAGAGACTGAAACACACTAGGCAAATTTTCGTTAATGTTAGATAAAGATAAATAATTTTGCCTAAACCTCACAAGGATACAAGGCTGTTTATTGAGTAGGGCTTTCCTCACATCTTTTTTTGTTGCCAAAATATTTTTCCCGCTCATTTTACCACTTGAGGATTCGCTCACCTTTGGGCTTTTTAAATTTTGACATTTTCCACTACTAGCCTCTTTTCTCTCTGTCTTTTGTACTTGCGCTTTCTCCCTTACCCCCCACAAAATTTCATCATCTTCAATTGATCTTTATATACATCAGTAGGATTTAAAGGAGCAAAAGTGAATTTTCTACCTTTAAACATAAGGGAGTATCGATTAAGTTTACCTTGGTGTGTAACATCGCAATCAAATTGCCAAGGTCGTCCAAGGAGCAAGTGTGCCGCATGCATTGGGACCACATCACACCATACTTCATCCTCATAATTGCCGAGCTTAAAAGTGACCAAGGACTATTTCGTAACTTTAACTTCGGAGCATTCATTAAGCCACTGAAGGTGATATGGCTTAGGGTGTTTGGTACAAGGCAACTTTAAAGAATCCACCAAATAGCTACTCACTACATTCGAGCAACTCCCACTATCAATAATGAGTGAACATAAGTTACCTTTAATAAAACACCGAGAATGGAAAATATTGGTCATTTGGCTATCATCATCTTTCATCTGAATGTTAAGGGTTCGGCGAACTACAAGGCATTTAAAATTAGCAAAGTCCCCTTCTTTTGGTGGTTCGACCAACTCTTCGCCATTATCACTGTCATCCACAAGTTCTGGCATGTCTGGATCTGTTTTATCAGAGTCGAAAGTGTACTCACCATTATCTTTCAGAAGAAGTAATCTTGTGTTAGTGCATTCCCTACTATAATGACCTCGCCCTTTGTACTTAAAGCATTCAATCTCACGAGTCCTCTTTACATTCGAATCACCTAAATTGGGCTGCTTAGAAGGTGTTTGCATTTCAGCAGGAGCCCCTTTTTTCCAATCTAACTGTTTACTTCCATTACTCAAAGAAGACTTATTAGTAACAAAAGGTGATTTTGAACTCTTAAAATCAGAATTGGAATTGTTACCTCGGTAATATTGTGAAGTCGAGAAGGAACCAAACCTTTGTTCCTTTAGTTGTTGCTCGATCTTAATGGCTTTATGAACTACTTCTTCCAAATCAATGTAAGTTTGTAGCCTTAATGTATTAGCTATCGGCCTATTCAAACCATCAATAAATCAAACCATAGTTGTTTCCTCATCCTCCTCCACATTAGCTCTCTGAATGAGCATCTCCATCTCCTTAAAATATTCATCCACTGTCCTACTACCTTGAACAAGTCTCCTAAGCTTTGTTTTAATCTCTCTGTAGTAGTGAGGTGGAATAAACCTTTTCCTCATAATTTTTTTCAACTCATCCCATGTCAAAATCTCACCTTCATAATTTCGATGACGATTTACCCCAAGTTGAGTCCACCAACTTAATGCATAATCTGAAAATTCCAGCATTGCTAATGCTACCTTTTCATCATCCGGACATTTATAGTACCGAAACATAAGCTCAATCTTAGATTCCCATTCACAATAAGCTTCTGGATCATTCTTACCACGAAATTGGGGAATTGTGAACTTTTGTTTTGCCAAAGAAGGTTTCCCACAATCATGAAAATCATCATCCATTCTAGGGACACGTCGAGGGCCGCGCCTATGGGGCTGGTTATCCCTATCTTCCTTGATTGGATCTCGATATTGAGGTTCTTGATTCAATCGTACCTTATTCAAACTAGTATTTAATGCTTGAAGTGTA
The DNA here is from genome assembly GCF_007990345.1 of Gossypium hirsutum. Lineage (NCBI taxonomy): Eukaryota > Viridiplantae > Streptophyta > Magnoliopsida > Malvales > Malvaceae > Gossypium > Gossypium hirsutum. The sequence goes on along the minus strand of NC_053440.1, from coordinate 25,932,790 downwards.
GCATTTATTTGTGTGATTGCAGCAGCATGTCCGTCTAACTGTTGTTGGACTTTCATAAATGTATCATTATGGTCATCTTTAGACATTTCCAAAAATCTGCAAAAAATAAACACTCAACACTCAAAAATAAAAGTTAGCAAACCTCACCGTTAATCACTCAAAAAGAAAATTCAAATTCTCAATGAGGTAGAATTCAATCTTGTGAGTTCTTTATCAGAGTTTATATCAACCAATTAGAGAGTGTGAACCAAACTACCAAAGAATCCTAATTTGCACTAGGATGCCAAAAACTGACGAGACACCAATTGATTCGTGTTGCAACGAGGAAGGATTGTGCACACGTTTAAATCCTACTAACACAAGAAACAAGAAGGTGTTATATATTTTAAAGGGAGAATAAAAAGCAAACAACTGAAAACCTATAGCTAATAATCAATAAAAATTGCAGAAAACAGAAAAACCCCGAAAAACTGCGGAGTAACTTGACAACTTCGTTCGAGGTGTTCTCGATCTCCAAAAATCACGAAATTAAATCTCGAATGCCCTTAAATATTGAATTTTTTATCTGAAAAGTTTGGGCACCAAAATCAACCTGCTGAATATTTTTTTAATTTTTTATTGGATTTCATATTTTTTCGATTTTTTGACTTTTTTGATTGATTTTTTTGCGGGAATAATTTTTTTATATTCAATCACAGTGCACAAATATGTATGTAAAATTTCAGATCATTCAAACAACGTTTACCAACACAAATAAATTTTTTTGAAAGATTTTTATGGGTAAAACTGCTGTTTTTGCTTTAAAAAATTGAGATCAGTTTAGAAATCAACCAAGAACACCCAAAACGCCCAAAATCTGATACCAAATGATAGAAGGTTGCGTGCGGACCAAGATCGAGTTGCCAAGTCATGAGAAACTCCTACGAAAGGTCCTAGACGAACAGATCTGAAAACAAAAAAAACAAAGATTAAGATTGAACCGAATCAGATTTGAATTTAAATCCCCAAATTCAATTAAAGAAGCAGCAAGAAACAAAGATAGAGAACAATGGAATTGAACGATTCAAGAAGTGAATAAAGGATACGATTCGGTCTAATTGAACACCCAAGATGATTTTTCCCAAATTCCAGCAACCGATTGACCCCCAAACAGATTATAACCCAATCGGCCAAACCCTAGAATTTTGGGGATTTTGAGGACGACTCCTTGCTGCCAACGAAGGAAGAATTAATCGATTCTTGGAGTTGGAATATGGCTGGAAGAACACAAGAATAACAGCAAACAAATGAGATAAAGAATCGACACAAGAGAAGACAAATAAAGAAATCAAAACAGCAAGAAATAAAAGATAAGTCCTAAAGATCCTTGAAATATTGAATGATTTCACAAATCCCTTCAAACGGCTCTAATCTCCCCTCCAAAGAATATCAATGGCAAGAAGAAGGTTGAAGATGGCTCCCACAATCACAAGATTGTTAAAACAACTTCTAAGGAAAGCTCAAGAGAGAATTCTTGGAGAAATCCCCAAAGAAAATTCTGCACTTTAACAAAACTGAAATTTTATTGTATTGAGTAATGAATTACAAAGGGTGGCCGACCATCTCTTATATAGGCCTTCTACTAATTCTAATCTCATTAGGAGAACTTAAAAATTAAACCTAATTAAGAAAAATAATAGGGAAATTCGGCTGGCCACTTAAATGGGCTGTTTTGGGCTGATTTTTAACATGTAATTTTCCTAGAGCCTTAAAATTAAATTAACAATTAAAATGCTTACAAATTGGGCCCTTTGACATTTTGGCCTGATTTTCAACTAAATATGTATGGATTTCTTGATTGGGCTGGAATTCGCTTATTGGGCCTCGCCTTCAAGACTTGGGCTTGTGATCCATCTCCTACCAAATTTAGGTCGTTGATGCTCGTAACGGAGATCCAATGCACCTTGGCTACAAGATTCGGTTTCTTGGACCAAGATTTCCAAGATTTCAAATCTTGATTTTCTCTATTCTTGAAATCGCTCCAAACAGTAAAATTGGGCCAAGATTCGGTTTCTGGATTTTCTTGAAAACAAGAAAGTGAATCTTGATTTTCTTGTTCTTTTGTGTACACATCTAAGGCCATGCTAACAAATTCTTGAATTGTCCCATTTAGTTTGGAACGCATTTTTCAGGCCTTTGATCTCGTTATTGGGCCTTGTGGTAGTTTGAGCCCATCACGTTCTTGGGTTGGGCCTTTGAGACTCGTATCACATTAGGTCCATAAAAGCAGCTGAATCATTCATGAGACCGAAGGGCATCACTAGGAACTTGTAGTGACCATACCGAGCCCTAAATGCAATATTAAGAATGCTCGTTTCCTTCACTTTCAATTGATAGTATATAGACCATAGATTGATCTTAGTGAACACCTTTGCACCCTTGAATTGATCAAATAAATCATCTATCCTTGGAAAGAGATATATGTTCTTTACAGTTAACTTATTTAGTTGTCGATAATCGAAGCAGAATCACATGGATCCATCCTTATTTTTTACAAATATAAGTCGAATAGGCTTCGCTGTATGAATGCTCTCCACAGCTAATCCACTAACATTTGTTTCCAGAATATAAGCCAAATAGGCTTATCATCCCTTACATACCAACTTTTTAGACACTAGAGCGGAGATCAGATTAGATAGGTAATCCTTACGCTCTTCAACCATCACTATCTCCTTTCTAAGAAGATTTCAAGGTAACTCTTTTTACATTATAGTCTAGACGGACTTAGTGTTCCACCAACCAGTCCATACCCAAAATAAGATCAAATTCTCCAAAAGGTAATTCCATCAAGTTTGTCAAAAATACCTCTACTTGAATTTCTAGTAGACACCTCTTATAAATTTTGTTTACAGAAACAGATTGCCTATGAGACTGAGTACAATTATATCACTAATAGTTTCTTCTATCCTAATCCCTAATTTATCAGCCATCAAGCAAGACACATACGAGTGGTTTGAACCAATATCAATCAAAGCGAAGTACTGAACAAAATTAATTATAAAAGTACCTACTATGAAGTTTGGTTGTGCTACAATCCTTTCTATGTCTAGCCACATAAACAAGGGCAGGTTGTCTTGCATCGGCTCAGTTAGCACCCTAACATTGTGCTCTCTGTCTCTGACCAGCATTACCACCCTATATTGGTCTTGACCCCTCTAAGCTTGCTACCCAGCCCGAACTCTATTCAGCACTGAGGCTTGTATCTACTCATTATAGACTGGGCAATCCTTGATCTTATGGTTTAAGGATCCACATTTGAGACATGCACCCATACTTCTCCAACATTCACCTAGATGTCTCTTGCCACAGGTTGCACAATTTTGGGCTCTTCCTCCATCAACAACAGTAACAACATTTTGTTGAGGCCTATCCTCTCTGGCCTAGTTATTGGGTCTTGGGGCTTGGACAGCAGGCCCAGCATCTCTCTTAGTAGGGACTCTAGCTTTGTCCCTCCTTTCATGTTTCACACACTTCATTTCCTCAACAATATTGGTTTTCTCCACTAAAGTTTCAAAAATCCTTTCCTAATGAGGGCCTATCTGTACCATCAAATCATACCCCAATCCATTCTCAAACCTGGTGCTCTTATCTTGCTCAGTCGCAACCATCCCCTAAGCCTACCGACTAAACCTTAAGAACTTGGCCTCATACTCGACCATTGATCTATCACCTTGCTTAAGCTCGATGAATTCCAGCCTTCGAGCCTCAACATATCTTGTACCCACATACTTATTCTGGAAAACATTCAGAAAGTATTCCCATGTCAGCTCTTTACATGAGTATCTCTCATAATAGTCTGCAACCAACGGTAAGCCTCATCTCTCAGCAGTGATACAGTAACTCTTAATTTCTTCTTAGGGGTACATAAAAAATTATCTAAGATTCTCTCCGTAGCTTCCAACGAATATTAAGCTATGAAAGGGGTTGTCCCAGCAATGCCCCTAAATAATTTACCTTCATTAGAACAAAACCTCTCAGCAATAGTCCCTCGATTTCCAAACCTATTTTGAGCTTTCGCCACTCGTTGTAGCACCCTTAGCACGGCTTGCGACATAACATCATCAGCAGGCTCATGATGGCTCAATATCTATAGTTTCACAATTGAGAGTTTTAGTACATTCAAATACTTATCTTGGGCCGACTTCGAAGTCTCAGATTTTTGAAAGAAAACACAACTTTTGTAAAAAGTAGATTTCTAGCTTTGGCATGATTGTTTTCCCAAAATAGCCCTTCATTAGATATGGATGCAAACTTTAAAAATAAACCGTGATTCGAGTTTTTCACTAGGCTCTGATACCACTAAATGTAACCTCCTAAACCCGTCCTAGACATTATTGTTGAATCTTAAAGATCACATTGGCCATGATGATGGCGCGGGAAATATTTAGCTATTTTTTTATATAAATCATTATATCTTTCATTTAAAATCGACTTGTTGATTTGCTTGCAAAAAATCAAAGTAATGTCCTTGATTATCTTAGGTAAGAAATTATCAGAAATTGATTAACTTTGAGAAGTACAAGTTTTGAATATTTGAAGAAAACATCATACTTTGAAAATGTCGCAGCGGAAAAATGACCAAATCTTACGTGTTCATTTAAAATCGTAATTTGATACACTTCATAAATTGTTGAATAAATGAATACATAGGTTTAAGTTTCGTAAAAACTTATTCTTGCGTTTAAGATAAAATCATTGGATTAAGATTGTAATTATGTTGAAAAATCTAGTTTTTCATACCAAATTGAGAAACCTTTTAAATAATTGTTTTAAAACCAGATCAAATGTCCCATGCCACAATCCGTAAATAATAGATAAACAGTCTTAAAATACCAAATAAGAAATAAGTGTAAAAGTTTATACGCAAAATATCCAAGTACTCCTCTGTAACCCAAGCCCATGTCCTAACCTTGTGGATTATCTGAAAAGTTAAGAATTTGAGGGGTGAGCTTTTAAAGCCCAATGTGAGTCTTACTCAAAATATAACAGTGAATAAATCACATAATTCTAAAAGATAACAGAAAGTACACAAATAGGCCAATTTCACATATACCGATATGCATGGCAACTTAAATGCAAAATTTTTCTCGTAAATCAATGCGTCCTCTTTAGAAAATGTTCCTACCCAACTCCACTGCACACCATAAAAGAGTTCTCCCAAAACTCATCCATCCATTAACACACTAATATTATGGACAAGCCATCATAATTGCATATATACTGCCAGATAATGTGGTTAAACCACCATAACTTGCATATTATTAAACCACCAAAATCTTCCTCTGTGCAATCTTATCTCATCCCTATGCATGTGATATGGCATACAGAACAAAATTTTAGTAGGAATGCATTACAAACGAATCAGATATAATTACGAATTAACACAGTAGGGATGTCTTGACATGCGATTCATAATCATTTTATCATAACATAAGCATGATAAATGTATATATATTTTTCATGCAAAACATAATATCGTCATCCAACCACATGTCATGAGCGCTGGAAAAATATAAACAGAATATCTCGTACACCAAAATTCACATAATTATCATATAATAACACAAATTTAAATAAAATAGACTTACTTACTTGACATACAACCATTTCACTAGTTGTTTTAAACTTTCCCATTTTAAATACGTAGTGTATTTGTGGTAACTATATTTTCAGACTCTCATTAACAAAGATCAATATTATTATTTACTCACTAATTATTAACCATTGCGTAGTAATAGATTAGACCCACACCTTGATTGGTAGATCCAACAACACTGTCTCTGTTTTCGATTCCAACTACAAATGAAGTATTTTGACTTTGAATCCTTTTTATTAACAAAATTGATACCTTGTGTTAAAATTTTGAATCATTACATAAAAATCCCATATCAAATATCAATTAGGAAAACTTACTTATCGGTCATCCATACAGATTCACTTTTCCTAATGCGAGATTTAGATCTGAATAGCTCGAAAAGAACACTTCACAAGAGTGCATAAATCAATGTTAGATTCAGTTTTAGGAACTAGAAAAGAAAGTATTGTTATCAGAACTTTAAAGATTACTTACGATAATTCCAAGGAATATGAGAGTCCTTGATCCTACAGTGGTTTGGTTACGATGGAAAATTATCTAGGGAGAATCATCATTCAAAAACTAAATAAGTAAAAAGAATATATTAGGATCGTAAACGGTCTATGAAAAAGAAACGATCCATTACAACTTAAGAATAGAAGAGAATATCGAAATCGGTGGAAAATGTTAACTAATGGTGATGGTGGTGCGACGACGTTACGGCAGTGGTACAGCAGCACCATGGGGATGGTACGACGGTGGATCAATGGAGTGAAAAGAGGGCTATTGGGGAAGGTTGACTAGATAAACAAGGAAAGAATCTTCCACTGTATGGCAACTTGGTATGGATGGCACAAAGGGGTTTGACCAATGTTTAATGTGCCAAAAATTCTAAAAAATATATACGGGTAAGGGGAATTGAACCTAGGATCTTTAGAAATGTAACACCCTTAACACGTATCCGTCGCCAAAATAGGGTTACAAAGCATTACCGGAGTTTACAATTCAAATGGACATAAATTTCAAACATTTCATATCATATCAGTAAGCATATTAAAACCAAGTCAAATCATACATATTGTCCCTTATACGAGCCCTCGAGGCCCTAAATACAGGTTCGTGTGCTAGGCCGTGTAATAGTATGAGTTGCAACCCTTTAAAAGCTACAGAGGACACACGACCGTGTCGCCTGACACACGGCTGAGACATACGTCCATGTCTTTCCCCGTGTGGACGAAAATAGGTCATTTTACAAGCCATTTTTCTCACCCAATTTGGTATGTACCAACTACCACAATTGCACATATACACAAGCCATAATAAGGCACCAAAACATCATGTTCTAGCCTTATATAAATGGTATGGTCACATACAACCAATATGCCCTTAGGCACCTCAAATGAAAATATATGAACATGTATTACTATGTATTCATTTTGGCCAATTATTTAACTAACTTATAGGCATGTTTGCCTTAATACATAACATGCAACTTACTTACCAAAATATACCAAATGGTATTAATCATGCCATTCAACCACTAGCATCTAAAACCATATCAGCCATTCAAACAAAGTGTCATTTCACAACAATTACAAACATCAACCATTACAAAGCTAATATTCACATGCCATATACTAAACTCATACCATCATCAAAGTGTCAAAGCACAAGCCAAACAAATGGCCATTTAACAACCAAAATACATGGCCACATAAGCCAAAATACCTATACATGTCATTATAACCAAAATTAAACAACTGAATGTACTAAAAGAGCCGATGGATAGTGTGATATAGCTCTGACAAGTTTCCAACCCGAACGAGCTCTGATACAATATAAAACACGAAAAATAACATAGAGTAAGCATTTAAGCTTAGTAAGTTCGTATAACATAGAACATAACTCACCATTTAATCGCATATTAGGTAAGTAACATAGCATATTCCAACCATAATTTGGCCAAATCCTATGCATAGACACCAAAAAAGTTAGCCATGTAAACATATATATAAACTAAGTAAACATGGATGAGCTCAACATATAATTATGTTTCATATACATGTATCATCTATTTCCATATAACATGTAACAACATTTCCATGTAATTCATATATATATCCCTGGATAGTCCGTATCGAACTCTTACCATTTTGTATCAGAACATTGCCCATTGAACATTTAGAATATCGTTGGATACCTAGGATAGCTCATACATAGTATGCTAAATCATATAAATGTAATCCGTCAAATCCTGTACATATATGCTCATACGAGCTGTAAATCAATATGCTCTCATAAGCTGTAAATTGGTATGCTTTTACAAGCCGCGGGTTAAAACGTAGCTACACGATATTGCTCACACGAGCTGTGGAGTATGCACAACACATATCGGACCTCAGCCATCAGTAGGACATTCAGGACCAATACCCAAATCATGTAAACCCTAATGACATGTCATTTGTATTTTACGCATTCCTAAGGTTCAAACAAGGCTCGATGATAGTCGTGCATCGTTGGATATGCAATCGGTATATAGATAAAATTTCACTACACAAGTATAATTCAACTTAAAAGATATAAGCATGATTTAAATACACGAGCTTACCCCGACGAGTATACGTAGATACTAAGGCGATTAATTCGAGACTTTCTCTTTGCCCCGATCTAAAGTTGTACGAGGTTTGTCTTGATCTATACGGATAATTTTACTCAATTTAATATATAATTCATTCAATATAGCCCAAAATCATATTTTCTCAAAATTACCATTTTACCCTTATACTTTTAATTTCTTTACAATTTAGTCCCTAGCTCATAAAAATGGAAATTTATGCAATTTCACCACAACCCACTATGGTCGAATATCAACTAGGTCCCTAGCATGCCCTATATTTCATTTATTTTACAATTTCACCATGTATAATTTTCTATTTTTTAATTTAGTCCCTATTTGACAATTTCACCAAAAATTTATTTACAAAAGTTGTTTATCTAACAACAAACTTCCATTTTCTAACATCAAAATTCAAAAATCATGTACATGCATCAATATTAAAACCCTAATAGTTTAACAGTTTCACAAATTAGTCCCTAGGCTAGCTAGATTAAGCTATAACGATCCCGAAAACGTAGAAATCATTAAAAACGAGATAAAAATCACTTACATATGGACAAAATAGGGTTGGTCGAATGTTAAGCTACCATGGCTTCTTTTTCTCTTTGATTTTTGGTTGAAGATAGTGTTTAAAGATGAAGACTTGTTTTTATTTTATTTAACTAACCATTTATTTACTAATTACTTAATTAACCTTAAAACTTAATCAAAATTTCAATAATGCCAAACCATCATATTCCACTATCTCCATTTATAGTCTAATTACCATATAAGGACTTCCAGTTTAAAATTCTATAGCTATTTAGTACCTTTAGCTATTAAAACTCAACTTTTACACTTTGCACGATTTAGTCCTTTTTATCAAATTAAGCATGTAAACGGTAAAATTTCTTAACGAAATTTTTATACGATACTACTATCATGGTATAGGCAATAGAATAATAATAAAATAAATTTTCTAACTTCAGGTTTGTGGTCCCTAAACCACTATTCTGATTTCACTAAAAACGAGCTGTTAGAACTCTCCCCTTAAAGGAATTTTAGTCCCCAAAAATTTGTCGCCGACTTGGAATTTTATGTCTTTTCATTTAAGATCCGCAAACGATTTCTATCTCGGATCAGTTTTACTTTTTATTCAGTTTCACAAATAAAATCAATCCCGTGAATCTTTTTCTCACTAAGCTCAGTCCAGTATAGCAGAGTTCGACATTTACGACCATGCAAAGCCTCATACGGTGCCATTTTTATGCTTGATTGAAAATTGTTATTATACACGAATTCAACCAACGATAAATATTTCTCCCAGTTGCCTTCAAACTCTAAAACACATCAACGAAACATATCCGCAAGAATTTGAATTACTCGCTCAGACTGACCATCAGTCTGAGGATGAAATGCGGTGCTAAAATGTAGCCGTGTACAAAGAGCTTCCTGTAACTTTTTTCCAAAATCACAATGTAAACCGCAGATCTCTATCTGAAATGATGGAAACTGGCACCCCGTGTAATCTGACAATCTCATAAACATATAATTTAGCTAATATGTCAAGGGAGAAATCTGTACGTACCAGAATAAAATGTGCAGACTTCGTCAAACAATCAAATATAACCCAAATGGCATCTTTCTTTTTTGGAAATAGGGGTAATCCCTATACAAAATCCATAGTAACTCGATCCTATTTCCACTCGGGTATCATCACTGTCTGCAACAATCAAGAAGGTACCTGATGTTCAGCTTTAACTTGCTGACATACCACACATCTCAATACAAAGTTAAAAATTTCGCATTTCATTCCTAGCCACCACTACATCTGTTTCAAATCACTTTACATTTTATTACTTCCCAAATGAACAGACAAGCTACCACAATGAGCTTCGTGCAGGATTCTCTGAATAAGCTTTGGATTCTTCGGTACACAAATTCTATCTTTGAATAATAAGCAATCATTGGATCCTATTCAAAATTTTGAATCAGAAGTCGACTCACATTGTGCCCGTTTAGCTAGCAACTTGTCATCACATTTTTGAGCTTCGTAGATCTGCTGTAAAAACATCAGTCTAGCTTTCAAATTGGCTAAGATTAAACCATCATCAGATAATGTCAAACGCGTATTCATTGCTGGTAGAACAAACAAGGACTTTCTACTCAAAGCATCAGCAACTACATTTGATTTTCCTGGATGATAATCAATGATCAACTCATAATCTTTTAACAGTTTAAGCCATCTGTGTTGTCCCAGATTCAAATCTTTTTGGGACATTAAATACATCAAACTCTTGTGATCTGTAAATATATAACATTTTTCACTGAATAAATGGTTTCGCCAAATTTTTAATGCAAACACAATAGTTGCCAAGTCTAGGTCATGTATTAGATAGTTCTTTTCGTACGGCTTTAATTTTCTGGAAGCATAAGCTATTACTTTTCCTTCCTGCATCAAAACACGGCCTAAACCATTTAAAGATGCATCGCTGTAAATCAAAATTTCTTTACCCGGTTCAGGCTGAACCAAAACTGGTGCCTTGATTAACAGTGCTTTCAACTAATTAAAACTTTGCTGACACTTCTTGGACCATTCAAATTTCACATCTTTCTGTAATAGTCGTGTCATTGGTGTAGCTATCATCGATAACACTTTGACAAATCTTCGGTAATAACCATCTAATCCCAGAAAACTTCTAACTTTGATTACATTTCTTGGTGGTTTCCAATCAACAACTACTAAAATTTTACTCGAATCAACTTAATGCCTTCAGTCGATACTATATGTCTTAGAAAAATGACTTCTCGAAGCCACAACTCACATTTTCTAAATTTAGCAAACAATTTTTATCTCACAAAGTTTGCAACACAATCCTCAAATGTTTAGCATGCTCGGACTTGTCTCATGAATATATCAGAATGTCGTCAATAAATACTACAACAAATCTATCTAAATACAGTTTGAAGATTTTGTTCATCAAATCCTTAAATATTGCACGTGCATTAGTTAAACTAAACAGCATCACAAGAAAATCGTAGTGTCGATACCTAGTTCTAAATGCAGTTTTCGGCACATTCGAATCTTTCACTCGTAGCTAATAATAGCCAAAACAAAAATCAATCTTCAAGAATATTGTGGCACCTTTCAACTAATCGAACAGATCATCAATGTGAGGAAATGGATATTTATTCTTGATTGTAACCTTGTTGAGCTGATGATAGTCAATACACAATCTGATTGATCCATCCTTTTTCTTAACGAACAGAATCGATACACCCCAAGGTGAAAAACTGGGTTGAGCAAAACCTCAATCTGTTAACCCTTGCATCTGTGCTTTCAACTCTTTTAACTCAGTAGGAGCCATTCTGTAAGGTACTATCGATATCGATGATGTTCCCGGTACTAATTCAATAGCAAATTTAACCTTTCTAATCGGTAGTAATCCAGGTAACTCCTTTGGAAACACATCATGATACTCGCAAACCACAGGCACTGACTCAAGCTTCGATTCAGACAATTTAGTATCCAACACATAAGAAAGGTAAGCATTACAACCTTTTCTCACATATTTCTGCACTGACATAGTTGATATAACAATAGGCAACCCACTCAGACTATTTGATTCAATACGAAGCGTCTCACCGTTCTGACATTTCAGTACAATAAGCTTTCGTTTATAATTTACAACCGCATCATGTAGAGTTAGCCAGTCCATGCCCAAAATCACATCAAATTCATCAGAAATGCTAATAGCATCAAATCAACCAAAAAACTGTAACCCCGAGTCATCAAAGGATAATTATTGCAAACTTTATCAACTAGCACATACTGACCTAGGGGGTTCGATACTTTAACCACAAATTCAGTGGACTCAATAGGTAAATTCTTACTAGATACTAAATTCGTGCAAACATAAGAATGGGTTGATCCCGGATCAATCAAAGTAGTAACATCAGTATCAAAAATAGAGAAAGAACCGGTAATAACATCTGGCACAGAAGCATCCTCTCATGCGCGTATAGTATAAGCCCTAGTTGGTGCTCGTGCCTCAAATGTCACAGTAGAGTCTTTCATCACACCACAACTACCACTTACATTTTCGAGATTACGAGGTGGTCTACCTCTCACAGCTATGTTGCTTAGCCTCGTGGTTTGAGCTTTCTCTTTCTCGAATTTCTCTGGGCAATCTCTAAGATAGTGGTCGAGGGAACCACATCTGAAGCATGCTCCGTTCTTCAATTGACACTCACCACAATGAGGTCTTTTACAGTGCTTGCACTCAGGCCAAAAATCTCTAACACTACCCACACTAGTTATAGATGTAGCCTAAGGTTTAGGACTCGAACGTCAGTTGCTTCTATCTCTACTATAGTACCTCACTGAAGTTGTAGAGCGGTTGTGATGTTCTTTCAATCTCTTTCTTGCCGACTGATATGAATTCCTAGTCGATCTCTTCCTCGAGTCTCTAAATTCAAAATCAGCATGTCTTTTCTCTTTACTCAGCTCCTCAGCCTTATATGCTCGGTCAACCAGTACAACAAATTCTTTCAACTCAAGAATTCCAACTAGTAGCTTAATGTCTTCATTTAACCCTTCTTCAAATCTCTTACACATGGCAGTCTCAATCGGAATACACTCCCTGGCATATTTGCTCAATCTGATAAATTCCCTCTCATACTCTGACACAGTCATACGGCCCTGTCTGAGCTCAAAAAATTCTTTACATTTCTGATCCAAAAACCTCTAACTAATATATTTCTTCTGAAACTTGAATTCCCAAGTGATCCACTCTCTCGGTACTACAGAAATCAACGTATTCCACCACTGGTAAACTGAATCTTTCAACAAAGATACTGCACACTTAACACATTCAGTCGGTGAACAAGAGAGTTTGTTAAAAACACTGGTAAACAGAATCTCTAACTAGAATTTTGCTTTCTCAAGATCATCTTCAGCAGTAGCTTGGAATTCCTCAGCCCCATACTTGCGAATCTTATCAACAGGTGGCTTACTCACTTGTAATGGTTCCATACCCTGAGAAATAATAGGGACTGGTTAGGGAACATGAGAGGGTGAAGGTTGTTGAGCAGCCAAGTTCGTCCATACGAACTCGATGAACCATTCACTCATCATCTAGAAGAATGCTTCCTTAGCCTCTCTTCCCCGACACTCAGTTATGAGCCTTTCACCACTCGATGCTACTCCATGAATGGAGGCTTAAGCGTTACTATCTACTTCATCGGAGTCAACTCGGTTGGATGTCATTGCTATATGAAAACAGGTTTTAAAATAGTTAAGAGATACCACACTATCACGGGTTATATATAATGGCATGTATAGCTAGACTCATACATGCTACATTCAGTACGAGAATCGACTAAACCGTAGCTCTAATACTAATAAATGTAAAACCTCTAACATGTATCTGTCGCCAGAACAAGATTACGGAGCATTACCAGAGTTTATAATTCAAACAGACAGAAATTTCAAACATTTCATATCATATCAATAAACATATTAAAACCAAGTCAAATCATACATATTGTCCTTTATAAAAGCCCTCGAGTCCCTAAATATGCGTTAGAAACAAGTCGAGACTAAACCGAAAACTCAAAAAAATTTTTACAAAATAGTGAAATCTTTTCAACACTGCAGGGGTCACACGGCCGTGCAGCTAGGCCGTGTGACTCACACGATCAAGAAATACGCCCGTATCTCAAGTTGCGTGGGCATTCAAAGTAGGGACCCACTACCGTGTCCCAGCCCGTATCTGTGCCAATGTAACTCACTAACTTGGTCACACGGCCAAGCCATACACCCATGTGCTAAGCCATGTACCCTTCAAAATAACCTCACATGCCCGTGTGTCAGGCCATGTGCTAGGCAGTGTAACAGCCTGACTTGCAACCCTATAAAAGCTACAAGGAACACATGACCGTGTCGGCTGGCCGTGTGGACGAAATTAGGCCATTTTCCAAGCTATTTTTCTCACCCAATTTGGCATGTACCTACTACCACAATTGCACATATACACAAGCCATAATAAGGCACAAAAACCATGTATCTTCTAGCCTTATATAAATGGTATGATCACATACAACCAATATGTCCTTAGGCACCTAAAATGACAATATATAAACATGTATTACTATGTATTCATTTTGGCCAATTAATCAACTAACTTATAGGCATGTTTGCCTTGATACACAACATGGAACTTACTTGCCAAAATATACCAAATGGTACTAATCATGCCATTCAACCACTAGCATCTAAAAACATATAAGCCATTCAAATAAAGTGTTATTTCACAAATCCAAACATCAATCTTTAGAAAGCTAATATTTGCATGCCATATACTAAACTCATACCATCGTCAAAGTGCCAAAACACAAGCCAAACAAATGGCCATTTAACCAAAATACATGGCCACATTAGCCAAAATACCTATGCATGCCATTATAACCAAAATTAAACAACCAAATGTACCAAAAGAGCCGATGGATAGTGTGGTATAGCTCTGACAAGCTTCCAACCCGACCGAGCTTCTGATACACTATAAAACACGGAAAATAACACAAAGTAAGCATTTACACTTAGTAAGTTTGTATAACATAGAAGATAACTCACTATTTAATCTCATATTAGGTAAGTAACATAGCATATTTCAACCATAATTTGGCCAAAGCCTATGCATATACATCAAACAAGTTATCCATGTAATTTCTATATATATCCCCGTATAGTTCGTATCGAACTCTTACCATTTCGTATCAGAACATTTCTCATTGAACCATTTAGAATACCGTTGGATACCCGAGATATCTCACACATAGTGTACTAAATCATATAACTGTAATTCATCAAATCTTCTACATGAATGCTCACACGAGCTATAAATTGGTATGCTCTCACGAGTAATAAATTGGTTTGCTCTCACGAGTTGTAAACCAGTATGCTCTCGCGAGCTGTGGGTCAGAACGTCGCTACATGATGCTACTCACACGATCTGTGGAGTATCCGTAACACATGTCAGACCTCATCCATCGATAGGACATTTAAGACCAACACCCAAATCATGTAAACCCTAATAACATGTCATCTGTATCCTATGTATTCCTAAGGTTCAAACGGGGCATGGTGATAGTCGTACGTCGTTAAATATGCAATCGATATATATATAAAATTTCATAACACATGTATAATTCAACTTAAAACATATAAGCACGATTTAAATACACGAACTTACCTCGACGAGTATACGTAGATACTAAGACAATTAATCCGAGACTTTCTCTTTGCCCCAATCTAAAATCGTAGGAGGTCTATCATAATCTATATGGATAAATTTACTCAATTTAATATATAATTCATTCAATTTAGCCCAAAATCATATTTTAGCAAATTATCATTTTGCCCTTATACTTTTAATTTCTTTAAAATTTAGTCCCTCGTTCATAAAAATGGAAATTCATGAGATTCCACCACAACCCACCATGGCCAAATATTAAATAGGTCCCTACCATGCCCTATATTTCATTTATTTCAAAATTTCACCATGTATAATTTTTTATTTTTCAATTTAGTCTCTATTTGACAATTTCACAAAAAATTCATTTACAAAAGTTGTTTATCTAACAAAAACCATCCATTTTCTAACATCAAATTTCAAAACACATGTACATGCATCAATGGTAAAACCCTAATAGTTTAACAGTTTCATAAATTAGTCACCGGGCTAGCTAGATTAAGCTACAACGATCCTGAAAACATAGAAATCATTAAAAACGGGACAAAAATCAGTTACATATGGACAAAATAAGGTTCACCGATTGTTAAGCTACCATGGATTCTTTTTCTCTTTGATTTTCAGTTGAAGATAGTGTTTAAATATGAAGGCTTATTTTTATTTTATTTAATTAACCATTTATTTACTAATTACTTAATTATCCTTAAAACTTAATCAAAATTTCAATAATGTCAAACCATCACATTCCACTATCTCTATTTATAGTCTAATTACCATATAACGACTTCCACTTTAAATTTCTATAGCTATTTAATACCTTTAGCTATTAAAATTCAACTTTTACATTTTACGCGATTTAGTCCTTGTTATCAAATTGAGCATGTATATGGTAAAATTTCTTAACAAAATTTTTATACGGTACTACTATCATGCTATAGGAAATAAAATAATAATAATAAAATAAATTTTCTGACTTCAAATATGTGGTCTTAAAACTACTGTTTCGATTTCACTAAAAACGGGTTGTTACAAGGAATTTAATTAAGCTCCTTATCGCTAGGCTACTTACTTGCTTGTGCATAAATTGACAAAATTAACAATAAAAATATGGGGTGTGACATTGTTGCATAGGGTTTTGGTTTTAAAGTAGGAAGTGCAAGCATTTGATTTTGGATTTGTTTATCGATCAACCTATTGTATTACTAGCGGTTTATCTGCATCCTACTGATATACTGGCGAATCATCTGCAAGAGCTTATGCTCCTACCAATATGGTGTGTAGGATTGGATGAGTTCTAGGGAACTCTCACTATGGTGTGTAGTGGATGGATGGGTAAGACATTGCATTGTCATTCATTCATACTGTATGCCTACTAAAAATCACTGTGAGATTGTTAATTTGATATGCTCCATTTTCTGCAAGCTTGTATGTTATAATTATTGTTTACATGTTTATTTTGTTTTTGTGCTAAGACCACATTGATTTTTATAATTCACTCCTTAGTTTTCCCCCTTTTTCTGACAACTCGTGAGGTTATGGCTTGGACTCAGCTTTCGAAAGACTGGTACTCAGAACTCTCTTATAACGTATTTTATAAACTTTACCTTTTTTATTTTCGGTTGTTTTTAACGAACTGTGGCATGGTTATGGTGGTTGTTCTTTTTTTTGGGGAATTTTTCATTTCATGTGATAAGACTAAAATCGAACTAAATTAAGTATTTTTCAAAAATGAGAATGCGGTAATGTTTAACCATAAAAATAATCGATTTTATACTTCACTAGTAATTCGAGTGTTTTAAGACTGTTACTTAACTATTGGTCATTTAACCTCATTTCCAAAAGTTTCCAATTCTTTGAAATGACTATAATTTGGTCCTAGATCAACTCAAGAATAAAATTGAATGTTTTAAATATAAAATATGCATTTCAAAATGTTTATTAGATCTGTGAAAATAGAGTGAACGAATATTACTGAAACTGAACATTTTACTAGGCCATTTTGGTGGCTAGGGTAATGTCCTGATTTTAGCCATAACGTTTGGGTCGGGTTAGGATAGTTGCATTTGGTGGTATTAGAGTCAAGTTTTTAAAACTCAGACTATGGGACTAGTGAGGTCTACATGCATTTTTTTTAAAAAAAAGGGTTTGTCAGGTTGATCGGCTGTAAATGTCACAATAAAAATGTGCAAGCATACACTGTCGTTGTAAGTATAATAGACAGATGTGAGTCTGTCAGATATCGATCCCACAGGGATGGTTGTCTTTTGTCTATTAATGTCGGTGCACTAACTAGATAGAAACGAGATAAATTGTGAGTATAGTTATCGAAGCAATAACTCAAAAATAATAAGATAAAGTATGCTATGGATAAACTGGGATCCCCAACATGAATCTTCAGCAGTATACTAAGTACTTACAAGGTATAAAAGATAGGTGATTATCGACGCAATAAAATTTAATGTATATCTTACCAAAGGCCACTCTTTTATTTAATCTGGGACTTAACCATGAACATTAACCTCACCTTCTGATGATGGAAATATGGCACTATTAAGAACAAGTGGACTAAATTCCTTTAGTCCTTACTCAACTTCCACTGAAATGCTTTTTAGCTCAAACTATTACTGCACCTTCCAGTGTTAGTGACTGCAATAACACTTCCGTGTTTAGAACATTCAAACCCCCAAGATTAAACAATAAAAATAAGGTTTAATAAGATAACATTTAACAAAGAATTCATTGTACTTCCATACAGTAGAAAACATAGAGTAATCACTAGCATTTTCAAAGAATGAGAAATAATCGAATGGAGAATACTACTCTTAGGCTACTCAATTGAATCTCTCCATTTCCCCCTGTTCTGCACTTAGATCTCCTTATCAGGAGTGGATCTGCATCAGTCTTCATGTTGGCTCACCCAAAGGAGGCTCAAGCTATCATGGCCGCAAGCTTCAAACTAGGGTAAGAGAATGGTGGTCTAGCAAGAAATCCTTTCTTCATTCTTCTGACGTTATCCTTTTATGTTTTCCTCAACAGTACAGGTGTCCTTCCCTCAGGATTCTTCTTTCCTTGTTCGTACAGGGTAGTTACACAGGACTAGACAGCTCACGCATGGTTGGCTCTTATCAGACAGCTGTCAACTAAAGCAACAACTCTAAACGCAATCTGGAATTAACTCATGTAGCGACATTAATGCAATAAGATAGGAAAATTAAGGATAAAATAGGCTAGGATTCACTGAGTTATAAAATGCAGTTTACCAAACTAAACATGCTAAAATGTATTCTAAGGGTAACTAAATGGGAGAAATTTAACCAATAAGTAGGGGAAAACTTATATTCTTTTTAGTACTATCACGGGTACCATGCCACATATATTTTTATAATGTTTTCAAAATAATTTCGAGACTCCAATGTCGTCCTTAACTAACTATTATTTTTTCCAAAACTGTAGATATATGTTAGACTATTG
Source organism: Gossypium hirsutum (assembly GCF_007990345.1). Lineage (NCBI taxonomy): Eukaryota > Viridiplantae > Streptophyta > Magnoliopsida > Malvales > Malvaceae > Gossypium > Gossypium hirsutum. The sequence goes on along the minus strand of NC_053440.1, from coordinate 25,913,856 downwards.
ATATTAGTAGGTGAAATCAAGATAAGTCATGTCGAGCTAACCCGTTTATGTCTCAGGGCGATACTCCGATTCTTGAGGCTACACACAGAGAAGATTCACTTGCATTTGGTGGTAGGGATCAGGAAAGGGGTGATATGCATTGTTTTATTCCATGTTAAGGGTATTTGAAAGGGCTGTTGGAACTGTCACACCCAAAAAACTGGGTTAAATCTATAATTGTTAAATTTATTTTATCTTTTGCTTAGGCGTACAATTGGACCTCTATTTAGGACTGGTTTGTTAAGAGCTTATGAAAAACCCTAATTCCCTCCTCACATATTCCTTCTGTGCCACATTTTCTAGTGCAGTAAACCCTAGCGTCGCATTTTCTAATGTAGAAAACCCTAGTGCTGTAAAAACCTGATGCGAACTGGCTCGGTGATGTAAGTCGAGTCGTTGATGTGCCTGATCATTAAAATGAGAAGTATCATTTGATTTAGAACAAACTGGTTAAATTACGCTAAGTGTGCTATTAAAGTTCCAAAATAGATTCAAAATGGCTAAGTAAGATATGTAATGGATTCGGTTAAGCAAAAAGACTAAGGTGATTTGGAGATGGAAATGTGAATGGCTCGATTGGATTTAAGGTCAAGAAAGAACCAGTATTAAAATAGAGTACCAACCCAGATCTTATAAGACACTTAAAGGTGATGGAATAGGACCTTGACCCAATACTTAGGTAGGTATGAACCAAAGGTATAATGGGGTGAACGCCACACTCGGGATTGAGTGATAAGTTCAAAGAAACAAGGTAGACGCCACTAGCTATGCTAGATAAGTCAACTTGAGTCTAAAACAAAATAAGAGAGTCGAAAAACTCACAAAATTTTATAAACATTAATCAAAGGTTCAAAAGTCCTTACAAAGTGCAAATGAACACATATTTATAGTCTAAGCCTAAAGTAGTCGAATGGGCAAATAAAGATGCTGAATAGTCAGCAAAATTAAAACAAAAGGAGTTGGAAAATTCCAAGAAGCCTCCTTCAACGTCATTGGGAAGTTTCATGCATGAAAATTCAAATGGACAGCTTCTAGATGAAGTCCATTCAGCTGGACATTAATTGGAATGTTGGGTGAGCTGAATGGAATGTCTTGGTTCGACCAAAGAGACTAAATGCTTCTTAATTGAGCTATTTGGTGGAGCACAATGGACTTGAGTTTAATGAGCAGTATAAAGCATAGCAATGGTCCTTCTAGTGTGAAAGGATGAATATGAATGGTTCCTTAGTGTGAATACTCAAAACCGATTAGCCATCCAATGTGAAAAGCACCTCCAGCAATGTGAACATCTTAAGTTGCTGCCTTGAACAGCTGGACGGTCAGCCTGAGGAGAGAAATCATCAATTCCTTTTGGCTGAATAGATGCTTAGGATACCTCAATCATCAGTTTGTTTAAGGTCCTAATTCAATTGATTTAGGGAACTGAATACTTAGGCTGTAAGGTTCATTGTTGAACAGCCAATTAATTTAAATGCAGCTTTTAATTCGTCCCTTGAGTAGTCGAATGAGCAGCAGTAGATTCAATGGAATTGTGGTGCATGAATAGCCAAATTGGTGTGAACACTTGATCTCCAATAGCCTCCAGGTGTGAGTGGATGAAAATGAATAGCTCTCAAGGTGTGAAAACATTTTATGAGCTGATTGGAATGGTGTGAACAACCCCTTGTCCATTGCTCTTCACGAACAGTCCTTTGGAGAAGAGAAACAGCTGCAAAGCTTTAAATTAGCTTAATGCTCTAGCTCCGAACACATGCACCCTTTTAATGTCATCCATGCATTAGACAAATGCATGCTTCATTCTTTACTACCTTCCTTTGCCATGAAGCTAGCTGATTTAGCTGAAAAAAAAGAATAATTAAATTCGGTCAGCACCTATTAAAATCAGCAACTGAAACAAATTAAATCCTACACATTAATTCGACTAGAACATATTAAAATTATGTAATAGCTTATGACACATTAAACACTTGCAATAATTAAAACATATTAATTAAGATGACCTGACTTTTGACATATTAAAAACATGCATTAACATAGAACATATTTAACACACTTAATTAAAATGTCCATATTTTAAACCAATTAAATACTAACAATTATTTTGAGCTGAATTAACTAATTAAACTATTTTATTTAATTTAGTCTAGCAACTAATAAATGTATAAATTAAACCAAGCTGAGTTTGAGCTTATCCGAGTTCATGGAGCTGGAAATGAGCTAAACCAAGCTCAACGAGATGGAATTGAACTAATTCAGCTCGAATGGGTTTGCAAGCAACGCTTAGGGAGTTGGTCCAAAAGTGTGCCCGGGGCGTGGTCGTATCATCCCCTCCATCTTTAAAGTGATTTGTCCCCAAATCGGGCCATTTGCTCGTGAAAAATTGTTCAAGATCACGAAGCCTTTTATTCATGAACCTGGAAAAGACATTTCCCAAAACGTTAGAATCACAAAGGGTTTGTAAAGAAAGAAAAATATTTACACTCCCTCCCTCTTTAAATGAGAGCCATTTCGATTTGTCACCTACACAAAACTGAAACAAATTAGTGACATTGTAAGTTGTGGGCATAAAATAACTCGTTGGCATCTTACTCAAAAATGAATCGCATGAGCCAATGTCAAAATAAAGATGATGAGTTGGTTTTACCCATTTATAATGAAATAAAAGCTTTACCGATGGTAACAAACCAGACTCACAAAGCATTCAGCAATTAAGCTCTTCGGAAAGGAAATTTCTTCGTTCAAATCCCTTGAACAGAAACATAAAATAATAATCTCTAGGGTAAAAAAAAAGCTCTCTTTTACCGTTTCAAGGTGACATAGGGATTGCATAGCTGGTAACAAAAATGGCATTGGAAGTGATTGAAAATTATAAATATGCAAAAGAAGCCTAAATGTTGTTGGCCACAATGTAAAGCATTGATTTTCGCAAACAAAAATTTGATTTTGTCTTTGTACACCCGCAAAATTCAAATACTTGGTTTTCGAAGCTGATGGTAAAACATGAAGCAAATAAAAATGGCCAACATATTTATACAAACTAAAATGATGGTGCTCACTTTCTCTCATCAACAACTTAGAAAAATATGCTCCAGGGTTAAACACATGATTTGGGTCATTTAAGTTCAAAAACAATGCAAAGCCATAGTCCATTAACAATGCAGTCATGCTTAACAAATGAAATTGAGACATTGCTATGTGTGAGTAGTCGAGACTTTCAAAACTCCATTTTACAAAAAACGGTGTCTGCTCAGTTTTCTGACATAAAATTAAAGAACTCTCACGACATGCTAAACCAAATAAATTGCAATCTTCTTGTGTCAATTGCAAATCACATACGGCAATCATATTTGAAACGAATTCAACAACGAGGCTCAAGTTACCTTGCACTTTAACACATATCGGAAGATGAAGGAAATTCTCCAAATCATTGTTCAAAACAAATTTGACAACTTTAATCAATGTATAACAACTAAACAAGTTTTCGCACAGGATTTGTTTAAAATCAACAATACGAACAGGTTTGTCAATGAAATTCAAAGGATTCCAATTTGACTGAATCACAAAAGATGTCTTACCTCGCTTACCTTGAAAGATTGGAAAAATGACTTCTTGCAAGTTAATTTGACATGAAACAACAGGAAACAAATAATGATTAGAACATTGCAAGGCACTTTTCAAAGGAGAATCAACATTTTGATTCAAGGTTAAACAACAAAAAAAACATTTGAATGGACTTTCTTTGAGACAAACAAAATGGACGAATTTGTCAAAAGAAACCAAACCACAATCAGATTGAATATCACAAGGTTTCTTACCTGACTTACCTTTGAAATTTTGAAAGGTAGTTACATCATCCAACTTACCTTTTTCAATTAATGGAAAATGTCGTGTGTCGGAAAGGTAATAAAGTTGGAGCTTGTAGTTAACGGGAATTTTACAAACCTGAAACGAAGAAGAATCAAAACTCAAACTCATACGGGGGTTAGCAGAAATATTCCTCGCTTTTACTTGATTTCTTTCTTCACTCGTTTCTTTTGCAGACTCTTTTTCTTTCTCACTCGATTTCTTTTCAAACTCTCTTTCTTTTTCTTTTTCTTTTTCTTTTCTTTGAATTTCTTTTTCATTTTCATTTTCTCGCTCGCAATCTCTTTCTTTTTCTTTTGCCTCACTTGTTTTTACAAAAGAATTTTTCAATTTGATTTGGTCCTTAAGGACTTGTTCCGGTGTGAGCGGCACTAAGGTGATTTTCCTTCCTTGATGCTTGAAGGAACACCTATTGGTACGATCATCATGAGCGACCTTGCGATCCAATTGCCATGGTTCCCCTAGCAACAAATGGTAGGCTTGAAATATGCACCACATCGCAAACAACTTCGTCTTGGTGTCTACCGATCGAAAAGGCAACACGCACTTGTTGAGTAACTTCAAATTCACCTTTGTCATTAAACCACCGCAGCTTATAAGGTTCGGGATGCTTGGTAACGGGTAAGCCAATTTTTTCACCATTCTAGTACTAGCCACGTTTGAGCTACTCTCACCATCAATAACGGTGCAACACACTTTATCGCGAACACAGCAACGAGTATGAAATAGATTTTCACGTTGCGGTTCGTTCTCCAAATTTTGAAGGATTAAACTCCTTTTGATGTCGAAGGCTTCGTCAATGGCAGCATGTAGAAAGTCTTCTTTGTCTTCGAAGTCTTGTGGCAATTCAAACTTAGAAAATTCTTGAAACATGGTTCAACCAAATGTTAGAAAAACAAAAAAAAAATAAATTAGAAAGAAAAATAATCCTCACCACAAAAATCTCACAAGTTCTCTCGCAAAGAAAATAATACATGGCATACCACTCGTGTTTCACTCTTATTTTAGCTTTTATCTTGATGTATTTTCACTCATTCCTTTTACCTCTCGATTTGCCTCTTAAACTTCGTAATTGAGTCGTTTAGACTTATAAACAGGCCTAGAGAGTCGGCTTCAAAATGAGTTTTGCAAAGGTAGACGTTGTTTCAGTGCAAGGTAGGTTGAAAAGAAGAAAAATTTATTCAAGTGTGGCGAATTGGTCTTGGTCTTAGTTGAAGGGAATTTTTTTGTTGATTAGACAACAGAAAATGCAACTTTCAACACTTTCCTTTTTTTTAATAACTTCAAAAAAAAATTTAATTTCGTAACTTTTTTTTCAATACAAATACATTTAACACTTATACAATCACGCCAATTTTTTTTAAAATTTTTTCGATTTTTTTGAATTTTTTTAAACTTACTCCAACAACTTCACAAATGTCCGTACTCCTCGATTTTAACTAGCTCTGATACTAAATGATGCGAACCAGCTCAGTGATATGAGCTGAGTCGTTGATGTGCTCGATCGTTAAAATGAGAAGTATCGTTCGATTTAGAAAAAAAGGGGTTAAATTCGGCTAAGTGTGCTATTTAAGTTCCAAAATAGGTTCAAAATGGCTAAGTAAGATATGTAATGGATTCGGTTAAGCAAAAAGACTAAGGTGATTTGGAGATGGAAGTGCGAATGGCTCAATTGGCTTTAAGGTCAAGAAAGAACCAGTACTAAAATAGAGTACCAACCCAGATCTTATAAGACACTTAAAGGTGATGGAATAGGACCTTGACCCAATACTTAGGAAAATATGAACCAAAGGTATAATGGGGTGAATGCTACACTTAGGATTGAGTGATAAGTTCAAAAAAACAAGGTAGATGCCACTAGCTATACTAGATAAGTCAGCTTGAGTCTAAAACGAAATAAGAGAGTTGAAAAACTCACAAAATGTTATAAACATTAATCAAAGGTTCAAAAGTCCTTACAAAGTGAATATGAACACATAATTATAGTCTAAGCCTAAAGTAGCCGAATGGGAAAATAAAGATGCTGAATAGTTAGCAAAATTAAAACAAAAGGAGCTGGAAAATTCCAAGAAGCCTCCTTGAAATGAAAACTCAAATGTACAGCTTCTAGATGAAGTCCATTCAGCTGGACATTAATTGGAATGTTGGTGAGCTGAATGGAATGTCTTGGTTCGGCCAAAGAGACTAAATGCTTCTTGGTGGAGCTCAATGGACTTGAGTTTAATGAGCAGCATAAAGCATTGCAACGGTCCTTCTAGTGTGAAAGGATGAATATGAATGGTTCCCTAGTTTGAATACTCAAAACCGATCAGCCATCTAATGTGAAAAGCACCTCCAACAATGTGAACATCTTAAGTTGCTGCCTTGAAAATCTGGACGGTCAGCTTGAGGAGAGAAATCATCAATTCCTTTTGGCTGAATAGATGCTTAGGATACCTCAATCATCAGTTTGTTTAAGGTCCTAATTCAATTGATTTAGGGTGCTGAATACTTAGGCTGTAAGGTTCATTGTTGAATAGCCAATTAATTTAAATGCAGCTTTTAATTCCTCCCTTGAGGAGCCGAATGAGCAGCAGCAAATTCAATGAAATTGTGGAACATGAACAGCCAGATTGGTGTGAACACTTGATCTCCAATAGCCTCCAAGTGTGAATGGACGAAAATGAATAGCTCTCAAGGTGTGAAAACATTTTATGAGCTGATTGGAATGCTGTGAACAGCTCCTTGTCCATTGCTCTTCACGAACAGTCCTTTGGAGAAGAGAAACAGCTGCAAAGCTTTAATTTAGCTTAATGCTCTAGCTCCGAACACATGCACCCTTTTAATGCCATCCATGCATTAGCCAAATGCATGCTTCCTTCTTTACTACCTTCCTTAGCCATGAAGCTAGCTGATTCAGCTGAAAAAAAGGAACAATTAAATTCGGTCAGCACCTATTAAAATCAGTAGCTGAAACAAATTAAATCCTGCACATTAATTCGGCTAGAACATATTAAAATGATGTAATAGCTTATGACACATTAAACACTTGCAATAATTAAAACATATTAATTAAGATGACCTGACTTTAGACATATTAAAAACATGTTTAACATATATGCTATTATTTACTACTTTATATGATTAATACTTTATATGATTGTTGTCAGATTTTATCAAAAATAAAATGAAAATGTATTATTTTTTACTTATTGATGGGCGTTGAGTTCACAGGGATTGGTCTTATAATCAACTTTTGCGTTTAACTTGTGATCTAAATTTCTGTCGTGGCAATAGTCATGCCCACTGTAACACCCCAAACCCAGCCTAGACAATATGGTCAAATCTAACGATATCACATTGAAGTGTTTTTCAAAAAGATAGTTTCAATGAAAAACACGTTCTATATTAATTCTCGTTTATTGAAAACTCAAGCTATCTTTAGCAGTTTTTTACTATATTTAAAACATTGTTTGATGCGAAAGCTTTTACAGTATTTTATGAAAACGTGATGTCTTGCAAAACATTCATCTTTTGAAAATTCGCGTCCTACTACTATCAGAAAGATTTTAGAAAAATAAAATCCAAAATTAAAAGCTAATAGTTTAAAGAGGCCTTATTACAACAAATACCCAATTTAAATTATTATCAGTGAAAATTTAGTTTCGAAGTAGGTGCGGTTGTGCGGCCACCTTCGAGTCTCTCACAGCACCGGTCCCTAAGACTGAGGATTACCTGTAAGATAAACAGAGGGGTGAGTTTACGAAAACTCAATGTGTAACCCTATATAAGCAAAATGGCCAAACAGGCCCTAGGCAAGTACAGTCTAGGACTAAGCCCAATTCAAAAACAATTCAGTTCAGTTGGGCCTTAGCCCATTACAGTATCAGTAACAGTTCAGACATGCAATCAAAAATCCTACCCAACCAGCCTTTACACTCCACTCCACTCCATCCATCCCAACACTCCATGTGGGGATAATATCACCCACCCATCCCTATACTTCAAAATTAGCACCGGTTGTGGCACTTAACAGCATATGTAGCAGTGCTTCCAGAATAGTACACTTCCTCCAATAATAATCCCATTCCCATGCAACATATCATACATGTATGCAACATATATATATTGTGGCATGTTTATATACAGGCATACATAACATAGACCATATAGTCAATTTATAACATAGGGGCATAATAGTTATTTTATCACGTGGGGGCATAACAGTCATTTTATATCAGTTTGGGAGTCTAGGTCTACTTACCGACCCATCAGTAGGTCCACAGTCGTCTCGGGTGACCCGTGCAACCTTAACAGTCAAACAGTGAAATCGGGCCAAAGGCCCACAATGTAGGCCCATATGGGCCCACACACTCTTGTGGCCCACATAGCCTAGAATTGGTCTCGGTCATGAAAATCACATAATTTGGCCCAATAATCTCCTCACGTTCAAGTGGTTTACCCATGTGGGGCCCACAAGCCCATGGGCCCACTCGGCCTATCGAGGCCAAAAGGCCTAAGACCACGAAATCACTCATGGTGGCCGCAATAGTCTAATGCCCATGTTTTATGCATTTGGTTTACCACACGAGCAAGCGCACGCTCGTGTAGCGTCAATTGTCATATTTTTCAACTTTTTTCGGTTTACAATTTGGGCAGTTTTACACACATATTTTGGCATTTCACCGATATCGTTTACAGCGTACTGTTACATAACTTGGTTCTATTTACTGAGAAAACTGCCCACGCCTTTGGAACCAACACTTGACCAACAATCCTTAATTATTCACTTAAACAGTTACTTAATCGAACAAGCATAAGTTATCTCAATCATTATAACCACAACAACATAACAACCTACCTTTGATCGAGTGATGAAAAAATTTCGAATCCTTCATTACCACTTGCAACTCATTCACTACTCGAGAAGTTCTAAAAACCGAAAAGAACACAAGAGTTGTCGACCTGTCAGTGTATGAAAGGAGTAGACTAGTTACAGATTAAGAGAAAACAAGAAGAAGTCAAGTGCTCTTACCGATTTGTTAGAGAATAGTCGCTACACCGAGGACACAGTAGCGATAGGGGAATGAAGTAATCCGCCTAGATACCAAGATGATAAGGGAAATCAGTTTAGAAGAGAAAGAGAAAAGAACACGAAGGAAGGGTAGAACGTATATTCAGCCAGCAACAGAAAAACAAGATAAGAGGAGTAGCCGAACAAACACCTTACACCATTCAGAAAAAAAGAACGAAAGAGAGATACAATAGACTTGAGCAGAGAAATAAATTGCAAACGAGAGAAAAAAATAAGACACTTAGAGTAATTTCGGCCAAAAAGGAAGGTTGTCAAAAGTGGAACAGAAGAATATGACAAAAACTCCTACCACATTCGGCTAAAAAGAAGAAGAAAGAATAAAAAAACCCGGAATGAGGCACACCAAATTAGGAGTACCACTTTGGCTGAAATTCTTGAGTGTCAGAGTCCACTTCCTACACAACACTCCCTCTCCCCTCATTTCCCTCGATTTTCTCCTAAAATCCTTCCTCAAATCTCTAACCTGATCACACCTCCCCTCAACCACTCAATTTGAATTCTCCTCAACCACTTCAGTGTTTCAGTAAAACCCCAACACCCCCACGACAAAGCAGTAAAATAAACACTCCCTTGCCTCCAGCAAGATTCGAACCTTAGACCACAGGCATAGGTAACACACCACGTACCCCTTAGACCAGCAGGCTTATTATGTCATGCTTTACCCATAATAATTTAAAAGCCTACTAACTATAGGCAAGGGTTTCCTTGCTTAAAAACAAAATTTTTTGCACAAGCCCAGGCTTGAACCCAAGACTTATCAGACACCCCTAAACACACCCAAATCACTTAACCACTGAAGCAAACAAGTAGTTGTGTTACAAACATGCAAAATAAATACTTGAATTTTTAGGGAGTTACAACTCTACGCCCTAAAAGAAAATTTCAGCCTTAAAATTTACCTGGTCAAAACAGATAAGGGTATTGTTGTTGCACCACCTCTTCAGGTTCCCACGTGGCCTCTTCTGAGCTGTGATTGCACCAAAGCACCTTAACCAGTGGGATAGACTTCTTCCTCAGAATTTTCACATCACGATCTAAAATCTGAACCGGTTCCTCCTAAAAAGCCAAGTCTGGTCTAACCTCAATCTCCTCAGTTGAAATCACGTGTGTGGGATCAGAGCGATAACGCCTCAGCATAGAGACATAGAACACATCTTGAATCTGACCCAACTCTAGTTGGTAGGCAACCGGTCCTACACGTTTCAATATGCGATAAGACCCAATAAACCTACGGCTCAACTTGCCCTTCTGCCCAAGTCTTAGTACCTTCTTCTATGGCGAGACCTTAAGTAAAATGAAGTCCCCAACAGAATACTCAATCTTCTTGTGCTTCAAATATGCATACGACTTCTGTCTGTTAGATACCGCCTTCAGTCGATCTCGAATTAATCTAACTTTATCCTCTATATCAGAAACCAATTCAAGGCCCAGGACACGCAGCTCACCCAACTCAGTTTAACACAAAGGAGTATGACACCTACGACCATATAATGCCTCGTAAAGTGCCATCTGTATACTAGTCTTGTATCTATTGTTATAAGCAAACTCTGCCAAAGGCAAATAGTCTTCCCAAGAGCCTCAGAAATCAATTACACAACATCTTAACATATCTTCCAGTATTTATATCACCCTTTCCGATTAACCATTTGTTTGGGGGTGAAACACAGTATTAAAGTCCAGTCTTGTTTCCAAAGCCTCATGTAACTTCTTCCAGAACTGAGACGTTAAGGGAGGATCTTTATCCAATATTATAGAAATCGGCACCCCATGCAGTCTCAATATCTTAGCCACATATAGTTTAGCCAGCTTTTGAAAAGAGTAATCAGTACGAACTGGTATAAAATGGGCTGACTTGTTTAACCGATCCATTACGACCCATATTGCATCCTTCTTAGTAGGCATTAAGGCCAGCCCACTAACGAAGTCCATAGTTACTCTCTCGCACTTCCAAAGTGGAATTTTAACTAGCTAAAGCAACCCTGAAGGTAACTGATGTTCAGCCTTCACTTGCTAGCAAGTTAGACACTTACTTACAAAATCAGTAACCTCACGCTTAAGACCTAGCCACCAATATAACTCACGAAGGTCTCGATACATTTTATTCCCCCCGGGATGCATAGCATAAAGGCTACTATGCACCTTTCGCAGTATAGACTGCCTGAGTTCAGTATCCCTTGGTACACAAACTCTTCCACAGAAACACAGTACCCTTTCGCTATTAAGTTCAAAATATTAAGTTTCCCCACTCTCAATATGTCAAAAACGAAGTCCCAATGACTCATCCTCTTTCTGCTTACCCTTAATCTACTCTATCCACGTCCGTTTAACTTGTTGTTCGGCCAACAGACTACCATCATCAAATAGGCTGAGGCGAGCAAACATCGCCCTCAGGTCAGTCATAGCTCTACGGCTCAATGCGTCAACCACCACATTGGCCTTACCAGGGTGGTATTCAATAGTACAATCATAGTCCTTAAGCAGCTCGATCCATCTACGCCACCTAAGATTCAACTCTTTCTGAGTGAGGAGGTACTTGAGGCTCTTGTGATCAGTGTAAATGATACACTTCTCACCATACAAGTATTGCCTCCAGATTTTTAGTGCGAATACCACTGCGGCCAACTCCAAGTCATGCGTCGGATAATTCACCTCAAAATTTTTAAGCCGACGAGACGCGTACGCTACCATATTACCCTCTTACATCAATACACATCCCAAACCGACATGTGATGCATCACTGTAGACAATGAATTCTTTTCCAAACTCTAGCTATATTAAGACAGGGACCTCCGTCAGAACCTTCTTCAGCTTCTCAAAACTCTCTTGCTGCTTTCTAGTCCAGACAAACAGTACCCTTTTACGCAATAGTTTAGTCAGAGGTGTAGCAATCAACGAAAACCCCTCAACAAAACGTCTATAATACCCTGCCAGACCTCAATCTTTCAAGGATCAACTCTAATCCCCTTAGCAGAAACCACATGTCCCAAAAACGTTACTTTACGTAACCAGACCTCACATTTACTAAACTTGGTTACAGTTGTTTCTCTCGCAGAATTTGTAGAACCACTCTGAGATATGCGTCATGTTCATCCTCAGTTGCTGAATACACCAAGATGTCATCTATAAAAACCACTATGAACCGATCCAAATAAGGTTGGAACACTCAGTTCATCAGATCCATAAAAGTTGTTGTTGCATTCGTCAGTCTAAATAGCATCACAATGAACTCATAATGACCATAACTAGTCTTAAACGTTGTCTTGTGAACATCAACCTCTATGACTCTCAGTTGATGATACCCCGACCGGAGATCAATCTTAGAGAAGATTGAAGCAACTCAAAACTGATCAAATAGATCATCAATCCTCGGTAGGGGATACTTGTTCTTAATAGTCAATTTATTCAGTTACCGGTAATCAATGCACATACGCATGGATTCATCCTTCTTTTTCACAGATAAAAATGGTGCTCCCCATGGAGACACACTAGGGCCAATGAACCCTCGATCCAGTAACTCTTAAATCTGAGCCTTAAGCTCTACCAGCTCCTTCAGTGCCATTCTATAGGGAGCAATGGACACTAGAACTGTACCTGGTAGGAGCTCAAACCCAAATTCAACTTTACAGTTTGGAGGTAGTCCATGTAGTTCATCGGGGAAAACATCCGAAAAATCCTTGACTGTTCTGATATCCTTAACAAACGGAGCCTCAGAATCAACACCATTGATGTAGGCTACATACACCTCACAACCCTTACGAACCAACTTCTTGGCCCCCAGGGCAGAAATCACATTTGACAGATAATTTTGACGCTCCCTTATTAGTACCACCTCATCCCCCTCCATAGTTTTCAGTACCACCCGTTTAGTAGCACAGTCAAAATTCACCTGATGCTTAACCAGCCAGTCCATGCCCAGTATTAAGTCAAATTCTCCGAAAGGAAGTTCCATTAGATCCGCTAAAGAAATGGTTCCTTGAACCTCCAATGTTACATCTCTGAACAATTTGTTCACCTTAACCGACTGCCCTGAAGGACTCAACACAGTAATTTCACTTGTAGTGGTTTCAACCATTAAACCCAAAGTCTCAGACACCGAGTATGCTATATATGAATGCGTAGATCCAACATCAATCAGTGCAATATAAGGTACATTATAGATGAAGAACATACCAGTAACAACATCTAGGGCGTCTCCGTCCTCTCGGTGATGTGCAGCATAAACCAAAGTTGGCTGCCTCGCCTCAGTATGACCAGCACCTCTGCCCAGTACTCCACGACCACAGCCCATACCATTCCCATCTCTAGCCTGGCCACGGCCTCTCAGTGGTTGTTGAACACCTCTCGGTGGTTGAACAGTACCCCGACCTGTAGCTTGCATCTGCTCGAGCCTCTGTGGATAGTCTCTTATACGGCGCTCTAATGATCCACACCTCAAACTCGCCCCAATCCTTTTCTAGCACTCGTCCTGATGGCGTCCACCACAGTCAACATATGTCTGCGGTCCAGTAGCAGCAATAGGGGCCCTAACTCTGGCTGGCCCAACCACTTTGGCCTTTTTCTTCGGCCTCTGAGCAGAACTCGAGGGCTCTGAATCCCTCTTATTCCTACCCTTTTCTCTATTTAGATGCTCAATATGCTTTACCTCCTCGGCGATCTTCGCCTTGTCCACTAGTGTGGCAAAATCTCGCTCCCTCTGTGGAGCTATCAAAACTCTCAAACTATCCCTGAGGCTGTCCTTGAACCGAACACATCGCTCATAATCGGTTGCCACCATCCCACACGCCTAACGACTTAATTGCAAAAATTCAGCTTCATACTCAACCACTGATTTATCCTTCTGAGTCAGATTCAGAAACTCCCTCCTCCGGGCATCCATATAACTAGTGCCCACATACTTCCCTTGGAAAGCAGTTTTGAAGAATTCCCATGTCAATCGGTCAGCCTGAGTACCCTCTTTAACAGTAACCCACCACAGATAGGCTTCGTCTCGTAGCAATGACACGACTCTTTTTAGTTTCTGTTCGAAGGTGCAGTCGAGGTTATCCATGATCCTCTCTATGGCCTCAATCTAATATCCAGCCACGTTAGGGGCAACTCCAGCAATACCCCTGAAAATCTCAGCCCTGTTAGACCGGACTCGCTCTATAACCGACCCATGGCCCATAGTACCAGTATTGGATCTAGTGACCCTTTCCAGAATTCGTAACATAGCTTGGGATAGTGTATTGTCCCCAGTCGCTCGATTGGGAGACCCAGTCTCAGTCACAGGTAAAGCTGGTGTCTCACTAGTCTCCAAGTTAGGTATATGGTTATATGACGAGGACCCAGCTCAAGCACCTCTACGCCCTCTACCACGGCGTCTTGTACCCTGTCCGCGAGCCACTCTTGTGCTCATTATCGAATTGCATTTTATCTGGTTAAAAATTTTATGCATCAGTTTACCATTCCAGTGCCGATTAACAGATATCTTATGGAAAGTAATATCAGTATTTAAGAGTTTATTTTCGTAGAACGCAGTGTCTATCGGTTTTACTATAGTATCAGTACACACTAACTTAAGTGTTTCAGTACGATCTATCTATAGTAGTTTTAGTTTTAAATAGATAACAGTTTTAGAGAACTTACAGAATCGATGCCGGAGACTCGATGTACCACACATTCAGTAAAAATATTTCAAAATATTTCCAAATCGTTTAGAACAGTTCTTTTTGGAAATTCCAAGTTTTAGAAGAAACCCAAAAACCACAGTCGAGTTTTGAACCTGGCTCTGATATCACTAAATGTAACACCCCAAACCTGGCCTAGACGTTATGGCCGAATCTGGCGATACCATATTGAAGTGTTTTTCGAAAACATAGTTTTAATGAAAAACACGTTCTATATTAATTCTCGTTTATTAAAAACTCAAGTTATCTTTAGCAGTTTGTTACTATATTTAAAACATTGTTTGATGCGAAAGCTTTTACAGTATTTTACGAAAACTTGGTGTCTTGCAAAACATTCATCTTTTTACAATCCGCATCCTACAACTATCAGTAAGATTTTAAAAATAAAATAAAATAAAATCCCAAATTAAAAGTTAATAGTTTAAAGAGATCTTATTACAACAAATACCCAATTTAAATTATTATCAGTGAAAATCCAGTTTAGAAGCAAGTGCGGTTGTGTGGCCACCTCCGAGTCTCTCGCAACACCGGTCCCTAAGACTAAGGATTACCTGTAAGATAAGCAGAGGGGTGAGTTTACGAAAACTCAGTGTGTAACCCCATATAAGCAAAATGGCCAAACAGGCCCTAGGCAAGTACAGTCTAGGCCTAGGCCCAATTCAATAACAATTCAGTTCAGTTAGGCCTTAGCCTATTACAGTATCAGTAACAGTTTAGACATGCAATCAGAAATCTTACCCAACCAGCCTCTACACTCCACTTCGTCCAGCCCAACACTCCATATGGGGATAATATCACCCACTCATCCCTACACTCCAAAATTAGCACCAGTTGCGTCACTAAACAGCATACCCAGCAGAGCTACCGGTACAGTACACTTCCTCTAATAATAATCTCATTCCCATGCAACATATCATACATGTATGCAACATATATATATCGTGGCATGTTTATATACAAGCATACATAACATAGAGCATATAGTCAATTTATAACATAGGGGCATAACAATCATTTTACACGTGGGGGCATAACAGTCATTTTATATCAGTTTGGGAATCTAGGTCTACTTACTGACTCATCAGTAGGTCCACAGTCATCTCGGGCGACCCGTGCAACCTTAACAGTCAAACAGTGGAATTAGGCCCAAGGCCCACAATGCGGGCCCATGTGGGTCCACACACTCGTGTGGCCTACATAGCCCAGAATTGATCTCAGTCATGAAAATCACATAGTTTGGCCCAATAATCTCCTCACGTTCATGTGGTTTAGCCATGTGGGGCCCACAAGCCCATTAGGCCCACTCGGCCTATCGAGGCCCAAAACGGCCTAAGACCATGAAATCACTCATGGTGGCCGCAACAGTCTTAATGCCCATGTTTTATGCGTTTGGTTTACCACACGAGCGAGCGCACGCTCGTATAGCGTCAATTGTCATATTTCTGGCTTTTACCGGTTTACGATTTGGGCAGTGTTTACACACGCATTTCGGCATTTCACCGATATCGTTTACAGCATACTGTTACACACCTTGGTTTTATTTGCTGAGAAAACTGCCCACGCCTTTGGAACCTACACTTGACCAACAATCCTCAATTATTCACTTAAGCAGTTACTTAATCGAACAAGCATAAGTTATCCCAATCGTTATAACCACAACAACACAACAACCTACATTTGATCGAGTGATGAAAAAATTATGAATGCTTCAATACCACTTGCAACTCCTTCGCTACTCGAGAAGTTCTAAAAATCGAAAAGAACACAAAAGTAGTCTGTCTGTCAGTGTATGAAAGGAGTAGACTAGTTACAGATTAAGAGAAAACAAGAAGAAGTCGAGTGCTCTTACCGATTTGTCAGAGAATAGTCACTACACTGAGGACACAGTAGCGATAGGGGAATGAAGTAATCCGCCTAGATACCAAGATAATAAGGGAAATCAATTTAGAAGAGAAAGAGCAAAGAACACGAAGGAAGGGTAGAAAGTATATTCAGGCAGCAACAGAAAAAGAAGATAAGAGGACTAGCCGAACACACACCTTGCACCATTCAGAAAAAAAAGAACGAAAGGGAGATACGGTAGACTTGAGCAGAGAAAGAAATTAAAACTAGAGAAAAAAAGGAGACACTTAGAGTAATTTTGGCCAAAAAGGAAGGTTGCCAAAAGTGGACCAGAAGAATATGCGAAAAACTCCTACCACATTCGGCCAAAGAGAAGAAGAAAGAAAAAATAACCCAGAATGAGGCATACCAAATGAGGAGTACCACTTTGGTTGAAATTCTTGAGTGTCAGAGTCCACTTCCTACACAACACTACCCTCTCCCCTCATTTCCCTTGATTTTCTCCTAAAATCCCTCCACCTGATCACACCTCCCCTCAACCACTCAATTTGAATTCTCCTCAACCACTTTAGTGTTTCAGTCAAACTCCAACACCCCTCATGGCAAAGCAGCAAAATAAACACTCCCTTACCTCCAGCAAGATTCGAACCTTAGACCACTAGCATAAGTAACACGCCACTTACCCACCTAGACCAGTAGGCTTTTTATGTCATGCTTTACCCACAATAATTAAAAAGCCTACTAACTATAGGCAAGGGTTTCCTTCCTTAAAAACAATTTTTTTTGCACAAGCCCAGGCTTGAACCCAAGACTTCTCAGACACCCCAACACACACCCAAATCACTTAACCACTGAAGCAAATAAGTAGTTGCGTTACAAACATGCAAAATAAATACTTGGATTTTTGGGGCGTTACACCCACGACTCCAAAGGAACCTGCTAAAAAATAAACAAGTAAATCAGGGGAGTTTTGAAATGTTTAGAAATTAAATAATTGAAACAACATAAATAAATAGTTAAACAAATTGGAAATAAATTAAATTGGGAAATAAATTTTGATTTTGTAAACAGAGGTAATAAGCCTTAGCCCTAGACTTTGTGGATTTTGGATTTAGAATCGATCCTCAAAAATTAATTTTCTCCTCCAACCAATAAGCTAGTTATAGTAGTTAAAAAATTCCTAACCGCCAATTCTTCCTCTCATAGCTGGTCCTAATACGACTGACAAATCAACCCTTACCGATTATCTAACCGAGATACACGTATTCCTGATTCAAGATTCTGACAGCCTTGCATTCTGAAGAACCCAACTCGGATTAATGGCCTCAACCTTGAGGGTCGTTTCAACCCGATCACTTCTCCCTTGATTTTTTCTTGGAGATCTGAATACAGCATCACCAACTTGTTTCCCCAACTGTCCGTAAACACGACTCCAATCCAACGCGCTTTTTAATTTGAAATCAAGTTAACTTTAAGGGATGAGTTGTCAATCCCGATACTTAGGAAAAATGTGAATACCAATTGGAAGTATTTAAGTAAAGAATACTGTCCTAAAGTTAAGTTAGAATTTAGTGAAGCATGAGTTTAATCATGCTTTGGTTGGCTATGGAGTGGATTTGAATGAAAATGGTGGAAGTTTGGAAGGGAAGGGACTTGGAAAGCAATTAAACAAATTTTTGTAAAAACAAGGAAATGGGAATGGGGAACCAGTAAGCTACTGACGCATGAAATTGGAAAGAAAGGAATAATTTTTATTTAATTCCAAAATGAAAACCAAGTGTATCCTTAAGCTTCCATAAAGACCCTGTTTATATACATAGGATTTACTAAATTTGGCATAACTACCCACTACATAATTAAAACTAGATAAAAAATAAAATCAGATGTTTTTCTTATTTTGGCTTTTACAAAGTCAAAACAAATCTTATGAAACCTTGACTATTTCCACGTTTTTTATTCGACCCCACTTTACTGATTGTGCTGCAAATTGGTCTTTTTCTGCTCGTTTTTAACTCATAGCATCCTAATTGTATACCTGGAAGGATTAAAACATAATATCACTAAGTTAGCAGATATCAATTCAAGAATTAATTGATTAAACACAAAAAATCATGCAAATTTAACATGTTATCAAATCACTCCTATTTAGCTCATGCTTGCCCTCAAGCATATTGTACTTTCAAACATTAGAAATTATTCAATAATTTATTAAAAATCGAGCCTCTTTTTTGCATCCATAATCAATGTAAACAATATAGGCAAAAAATAAGTAAATGATCAAAATACCTAGTTTGATCAACAAGTGTCATAAAACTGAAACATGTGAACTAAATCATTCACTAAATTGAGTTTCAACCAAAATTTGCAAGGTATTATTAATTAATCATGCAATAATTTTTTTTAGACGTGGTCAAACATTTTTACGCGAACTAGGATGACAACCCAAGCACCCTACCTCGATTACTCAGTTCAAACAGTCTCTTTTTTATTTTTTTTATTTTTTTGGAAGCTCGGTTAGTTTGTAAGTTTTCAATTTGTCACTCGAACATTTTTATCCGAAATGAGATGACAACCCAAGCACCTCATCCCGATTACTAAATTTAGTCACTTTTTTTAAACCTTCACTCATAACTAGAGCTTTTATTTATTTATTTATTCATTCATTTTATTTATTTATTTATTTATTTACAAGCAAATATTTTTTTTCAAACAATCAATTTTCATGAAAAATCTAGTTACATATATCAACTTTAAAACACACATGTCAATTAATCTAGCTACTTGAATACTTTAATTCAAAAATTACCCAATTGTCCAAATTGACTAAGTAATGAGATTAGAGGCTCAATGTCAAATAAACTATCGAATAAATCTAGCATAAGATTGAACATATGCAAAAGAGAAACATGTAGAAAAAATCAATCAATCATGCATACTTACCATTTGAACCCCCCCAATTAATCTATGCTTTTCCTCAGGCATATTTTATATGTAATATAAAGTACAATAACCCAAACAACAAGCAAAGAGAAAGGTTAAGAATAGTCTCCACGTGTTTCTAACAATGTTGTCGATGTTAGAGTTTTTATTTGGGTTAGAGATGTTGAGTTTCGTTTGTAGGGAAATATATGTCAGCACTTAGCATGGCGTGCCCACGCCACCATCAGTATTTGATTTTCGAAAAATTCACAACTTCCATTACATTCCTGAAAATATCACATTAAGAGTTCGTTTGGTTCACTGTAATGGAATATGACTGTAATTGAATAGAGCTGTAATGGAATATAGTTGTAATGGAATAAAGTTGTAATCAGTAATTTCATTGTTTGGTTGAATGGAATGGAATAGAGCTCTAATAGTATAATTGTGTTTGGTTGAATGGACTAGATGTTGTAATAGTATAAGAAAAAAGGCTTGAATGACGAAAGTACCCTTAGTAGAATTTTTTAGGTAGATGATTATTGTTATTGTTATTAAATTTTAATAAATTTATTTTTAAATATATTTTAATAAAAATAAATAATTTAATCTTATTTTAATATAATTATTATTAAATAAAATTTAATAAAATAATATATAATTTAATAACATTCTTAATATAATTATTATATGAATAAAAAAATCATAATATATAATATTATAAAAATAATATATAACATACTTTATTATTTTTAAACTGCAATACATATTTAATGTGCTAAAATATCATTAGCGAAACAAATAATTTAATTATTCTACAATAAAAAAATATTAGAAGTAATAAATAGCTTGTGATTAAAAAAATTTAGACACGAAAATAGAAATAATGATATAATTTAAATGCTAATTTATGAGTTAAGTAATAATTTTAATCGATACTTTGTTACATATAACAAACATTATAATGTTACATTTCACATTCTCATTTCATTTAAATTGTGACAGAAAAAATGTTAAACACTACATACGTATAAACTATTCTACTTGAATTCATCAAATCAATGGGAATATGTGTGATCATTTAATAAAAAATATTACATTTAAATTTAATTATAAAAAATATATAAATATCAATATAGAAAGAAGATGAATGAATGATGAACAACAGTCTGACTTTAGGAAAGCCCCTAGAGAACCCTTATCTATGTACTGGCTCCCGAAAGAAAGAAATGGGAACTATTGTCAAATGTTCAACTCACATGTCGTATTCTCAATACATAAGATTGTACTTGATAACAATATAAATG
Source organism: Gossypium hirsutum (assembly GCF_007990345.1). NCBI lineage: Eukaryota > Viridiplantae > Streptophyta > Magnoliopsida > Malvales > Malvaceae > Gossypium > Gossypium hirsutum. The sequence goes on along the minus strand of NC_053440.1, from coordinate 25,893,145 downwards.
AACAGCCTTAACAATTAAATTCAATGATAAAACATAATGAACAACCATGTTTTGATACCCTTTTACATGTTAATAACACAAAATACCATCATCTTTCATTGTTAAAATGCTATTAATGTACAAAGAGCTAAATAGTGGAAAAGAATCAACAAAGAGATGTATTACTTGTCATATCATATCCATGTTAGTGATAGTCTCTAATGTAGGATTAAGCCTTGAAGTCTACAACTCACGGCTGTTACACATTTACTTCAAATCAAATTCCAGGACTTTTATAGCTAATCTAAATTATTTCCTTTCAATTTCTTTTCTTGAAAGCTAGGCTGTTAAGCTATAAGCTTTTCATAGCTAATCTATTAAGCAATTAACTTTTCACCAACATAACTAAGTTAGTTAGAGTTAGAACAAAAAACATTGAAGCTAGACTGTTAGAATACTAGCTTTTCACACACAGTAATACCAACTAAACCTAGTAAAGACACCTCAATAACATTAGCATTTTTGCTTTCATTGACCATACCATATATAAGATGGTCCAAAAATTGATCCACCTTACATATTCGAACTTGTGACATTAATTAGATGATGAAACATGATCGTGAAATGTAGCACCACATGAAGTATGAAGTAGTGGATCCTAATGAACACATTCTTCTTGACGATCATCCATTGAGATCTCAAACACACAGTGTGTGTGAATCCTTCTAAAGCAATCTTGGTACCTTGAGTAACAATAAGCTCCAAAGAAACAAACTATCGTGCAGATAGAGAGCAATAGAAAATAATTTAATAGCTACTCTGATCCAAGACAGTAGATTCCACAACAGATCGAATCCATTTACCAAACTGAATTTACTCAATAGCATCAATAATTGACAGATCAAGCTATTTTACTAATCCACGAGCAGCAAAGAAATAACTAACCACATTCACATCACCTCAAACTAAGATTAATAGAGTTAATGTATTGAAACTAGAAGTAGAAAAAAATGAACAGATTGAAACTCATTCATCAGACTAGATCTTCAGTTGCACTTAACAAAGACATAAAGCATTAAGGATCTTTTACATTTCTCCAAGCTCAAGCACGTTGAATACTAAACTACAAAAAAATTTAATAAACATGAAATGACAAGAAGGAAAGAGCATCACCATTGTCAATGGAGATTCCCATTATATTTGTAGTTTCTAAAGGTCACTTTCTCAATACAGGAAAATTCTCAGGATGTGTATCATTCTTGTGATTTCATGCCAACCCAGCTCCACAAAATCTCTAAACTTGTATCTACAATAGGTATGCTGGAGAAGTACTCACATCCATCTTCGATTATGCACTTATCAACCATCAAGTTTAATTTTTATCAGTATTGCCTTCTTGTTGTGCTTTAGAAGAATCTTCATTTTTCTCCATAATTTGTTGGATACCTTCTTGATATCCTTCTATGAAACTCTTAAGAGCATCTCTATATGCAGAAGCCCTTGTCATTTATAACCTCTATAAAGCAGGCCTCAAAGTCTCCATCCCTCCTCTTGCAGCAATCGCTATTAAATCATTTCCATGGGAGTTAAGATGCAAAGCCCAAACATCCCTACATAAGGCATCCATCTCGTTCTACCATGGCTTTGCATGCATCCCAGAACCATTTTCACGCATGTTACTATTACCATGGAGATTAGAATTGTCAGACTATTCTTTCTTTCTTAATTCTTCATTTTGCTTCAACAACTCTTGCTGGAACATCTGTTGCTGCTCGAATCTAGCATTCTACACAACCATTTGCTCTCTCATCAACTTCAATTGTTCCTATAGAGCAACAAATTGTTGTGGGGATGCCTCTTGATCAGAAGGAAATGACAACCCCTGACCAGAAGGGATGTTTAGGTCTAAAGAATTTGAAGCTCCTGCATGAGCCAAATTACCTAAACTCTCTAGCCGGTCTGCAAACCAACTAGAAAATAGGTTCATTTCACTAGATTGATTACCGGCACCAGATACTCCAGTTGTCTTGCAAAAAAATTGATGTGGAAATTCTCATTGGGATGAACCATTTCGATTTTTAACAAACTGAAGTTTTAAAGATTAGAAATTCTCCACGCTCACAATACTAATTGTTGAGGTATTTTTCTCTCTGTCCCTTTTTCCTGGTGATGTTTGTCTATTTATATAATATGGGTACTGTTCATTGAGATGATGGGCTAAGTAGGCTCCATTCATACAGACACGTACCCTACGTTAGGTTGAACACGTGTTACGTATTCTCATGCACATATAACATCATAGAGGAGTGCGCTCGACGAGCGAGCTGCGAGCTCAGTCCGCAATCTCATCATGCGAGCTCAGTCTGCAACCTCGTGTGTTTGGGCCAACAATCTTATCATGCGAGTTCAGTTTGCGGCCACGTGGGTTTGGGCCAATGCCGGCCCAAACCCAAATGGATTTTGGACCGATGGTGATAACTATCCTAACACCTTTTATTGTACTTATGAGTGTATGCTTTTATCAAGAAAGAAAAATTGACTTTGCAAAGGAGTAAACAAGTTGTTCTTGGCTTCACAACAAATATGATAGCGGTGCTCTGGGCTCTTCATCATGGTCTGTCCTTGGCTAAAACTTTAAATATTGATTTTCTCATTGTTGAAGTGGATACCGCTGCTTCCATTTCTCTACTTTCTACAGCTATTTGTGCAAATCTCACTCCAACCATTGGTTGCGGATTGCAGAACTATATTGGTGATCTTCTACCGTAACCAACAGATTCATGTTTTCTGAAAAATCACTACATAAACATGTTGGCACGCAACAACCCCAATCTTCCCCAAAACTTTTTTTCTCAAGATATATAGCTTGACATTGTTATTTATTATAAACTTCATAATTTTATGCTTAGTTTTATTAATGCTATTTAGGCAGGACTTACTACGTATCGAACCTATTTCTAAGTTTTCTTTATGAATGAAATGTTCCTTTATTTAAAAGAAAATAAACAAGTTCCTGAGTTGTGGAGTTTTGACACCTTATCCGACAATGATTAGGAATACAATTATCTGAATTCATACAAGTATACAAACCTATCACTCTTACAAGTTTCAGCTTTTTGGGGGCCAGTTTTTTAGGTCCATAAAAGTTGTTTAGCTGGTGGTGCTTGGCATATGCCAATGGTGGTAGAAATTATATATCATTAAAAGATTTTTTTTTTTTATTTGAGAGAGATGATTGTGATGGCAACCCCACATGCGTACTCTTGTTAACAAATGTTGGCATAAATAATTGGTCCTAGAAGGACTGGATACCTACTATTCGAACCATTCTTTCTGGTCAGTGCCAACTGCCAACTAATTTGCTAAACTAATTTAAAGCAAGGATGGTTCGACAGTTAATTAGTAAGGCCAGGGGAACACCTTCGTATCCATCATGTTAAAACCTTAAGCAAGCAGATAAGAGGGATAGTTTGGGTTTATCCAACTCCGACTTAAAAACCATAAAACCAGATGCCCAGAAACACCATTTGCCATACATGACCAAAAAAACCGGGCATGAAAACTGGCCTCAGGACTGACAAACTTAGAGCGTCCAGTGGATATGCTGCATGGAGTCGTCATAGGCTGCCCTGGACTGCTCATGTTCCATATATGACCTCCAGCTTTGTTGAGACAACTCAAGGTCGCTAGAGAATTGACGGTTAACAGGGTCTGGGATTTGACCCAAATCTAGGTGTGGCAGCATCTTGTGAGAACTGCGAACAGTGTCACTGCCATTGAAATCCAAAGAGGCATTTGAATAAGGGTTCACAACTGCACCATGAGGCGTTGTCGGTTGTGCCGCAGAGGACCCTTCAGTACTTATCACGCCATTTACAGAAAAATTCAAAGCCTGGTTCCTGGAGCCCCACGGTTGATTTGACAGAAGAGAGAGAGCACAGCTTGAGTCACCAGATCCTGTGAAGCATTCTCCTGGAGAAATTCCAGTGCTGGAGAAACTAGTCCCACATGGTGAACCTTGCAAGAAATGGTCATGAGGAGGTTTGTTGGAGTTGTTTTGCCATGGATGTGAAAATGAGCTTCCAGTAGCTGTGTTTCGATTTCCAGTTATGCATTCTAACGATCGAGCTGCTGGCCATGCATCCCTTCCAGGAAGCCTTGGGTATGCTGAGAAATCCACTATAAAGCTTCCACCTCTACTGCCATTTTCTATATCAGAACAGAGACCAATTTATTCCTTTCTTGCAATTACTAAGCAATGAAAAGTTATAAAAATAAGCGGTAACCACACCATAAGGAGAGGAAAATAATGATCCAGGTGGTGGTTTCCTGCGCCGCTCATTGTGACCTGCAAGCGTCTACGACAACTCCGTTTCCCTTTGTCAAATTCAGAAAGCTGATGAAATCTGGAAAGAAACTACGACAGAAGATGTTAATGTTGGTACAAAAAGGAAATTGCAAATTTAATTGCAAAGAGGAAATCAAACCCGACAATAATTAACATAGATGGGCATATAACAAAGGATAATTACAGTTCAGAATCCTCCAACATAACATACTGAATTAAGAAAGTTGCCACACTATATCATAAATTCATAATCAGTCAATTTTTTAGTTACTTTCAGAAATGAGGAGAGATGCTATCATATTCACCAGTGTTGTCCGTTGTAACTTCTTTCAGCCATCAAAAAATCAATCTACCTTGAAAAAGCAAAATGTATGTATGATTAACCATTCAAAATAAACAAAGAAAACGTCATATAGTGTTCTTACTAGGAATGGCCCGACTGCCCCTGACATTTTTTAAATCCTAACTAACACAAAAGGATAGATTGCGCAAATACATCCTTAAACAGTTGGCTTCTCTATATGATGAGATTCCATCTAAAGATAACAAAGAAATTTTTATTTTCATAGAATTGAAAGAGCTATTACATGATATGCATTGCTTTTATCTGACTATTAATGCATGCTCAACTATTCAAGGTCCCACAGTCATATCATAGTTTCCCAATTTTTAATATGGAACTAAAGAGCTCAGGCATGGAACAAGGTATCAGCGGTACAAAAATAGTACAAGAAACATTTCGATGGTATGCATACTATTGATATACAACAGACTATGCTCCTCTAACCATAAAAAAGACAATTTAGGGATGTAGAATTGGAAAAAGAAACGAAGCCAAATAGCTTCAGATATATGTCCATAAACCACGAATCATAGAATTTTATGGAAAAATTTAATCAGCCTACATAAATGCCAAAACCAGATAATCAACCAAAACTTACACTCAGAACTCCATATATTTGTATTCTCTTTGGAGAGAGTATAAGCAACATTAGCTAGCTTCTATGAAACTAGTAAACTAAGGATCTTACCATCGTGACAAACTCATGTAAGCGAAGACAAATAAAAAGCATAAAAATTTTATGGCACCAATTAATAGCTAAGCAACCAGGCAAGGAAACACAACCAATAAAGTCCATAACGCTACTAGAATGAAATCCATCCCATAAATCCAGTCACAAAGAACCAAAAATGAAAAAAGGCACCTAGAAACCACAATCCTGCCCCCTCAGTTTTTATGAAATTAAAACAAAGAAACAAAAATATTTAGAGTAGAGTAACTTAAACAGAGGTCAATTAAGCCCAAACAAGCACTGAACTAACAGAATAAATCGAAAAACACAATCCCAATCCAGAACCACAAAAATGGGTTGATAACTCAAGCCACCATATCTCTTCCCACTAAACAGAGAAACTCAAAACTAATAAATATCAGAGCGTAACAAACTTCCCAACATCACACAGAAAGCCACCAAGACCGATACAATTAAAGGAAGAAAAATTGAATCAAAATTTAAACCGAATACAGCTCAAAACCATCAATCATAGGTACAGAACATTAATTTTCTTTTTTTTTTTAAAAACTACTTAATAAGTTCCTTAATAAACTACTTGAGAGGAAAAAAGACCGAACAAACCAAAGCAAGGCTAAAAGTTGGGAAATAAAAGGAGAAACATCAAACAAGAGAGCAAACTTGGAGGTATTTGGAGGGCTGACCTGCTACACTGCTGACAAAATCTTTGCTCGAGACCAGCAACAATGACTTTAGATGACTTAGAGTGCATACAACAAACCTTATGCCTTGAATAGTAAGCCTTAGCATCACTCAGATCCACTTTACACCCTTCTACTTGACACCTAGGAGGCAGAACCCCTTGCGCCATTCCATCAACCCTGGCCTTCCTACCCGAGCCGGATAAGCTTGAAGACCCTGGACCGGACTTGGATGGAGTCCCTATGTTTGCACCATCACCAACACTTTTACCATCACCACCAGCGGTGGCGGCGACAGCGGCTGTATCCTCAAAGTAGATCTTTTTACCGAACTTCAAGCCGTTGAGTGACTCGGCGGAAGAGTTGGTGGAAGAACCGCCTGACTCAGTCAAAGAGCTCGAACCCATTTCCATGAGCTTTGCCTACTGCCCATTCATGGGGTTTTTGTTTTTGTGGGTTACGAAAATAAGATAGAAAATGTGCTCTTTCTTATCTCTCTCACACCTCCCTCTCCCCCCCCCCCCCAAAAAAAAAATTATATTCTCCTTTGTTTATTCTATCAAGTACTAGTTTATAATAAGTTTATTCAATAAAAAAGTAAAGTAGAAGAGTGCGTGGAAAGTTGGTCACCTGATGGCTGATAGGCTGACAATGAAACTGGTCCATGCCAGCCAGCGAGGGATGTATGGTTTGAGGGGATGTGTCAGTCGTCTAAACTAAAATAGTTTATCAGGAAAGAGTAAAACAACTCAAAAGAAACAGAAGTCGACCCTGTCTTCACTATTTACAAAGAAGGATAAATTAGATTGAAGGTGGGCAATTTACAGAAAAAAAACTTTTTTTTAATTACCGAAATGGACTCATTATTTAATTATTTATCGGAATGGTCTATTTTTTAGAAAATCGCGTCCACATCAGCACGATTTCAGGCAGCAAATCGCGCTGACGTGGTCGCGACTTGCCCCGCGAGTGAATAGTGCTCCAACGGTCAAATTTTTTACCGTTGCTCTTCCCCAACGGTAAAAAAAAACTATAAATACCCCTCACCCTTTTTTTTCACAAACTAATCCTCTCTCAAATTTCCTCTCAATTTCCTCTCAATTTCCTTCAAAAATTCTCTTAAATCCATATTTAATTTCAATTTTCTCTCAAGTTCCTTTGAAGTTTCTCTTAACTCCTTTTTTTTAAATAATTTTAAAAATATTTTTTAATTTTTTTTAAACCGTAAAAATTTGTACGATTTCAGCAATGGCCAGAGAATTGACTCGTCTTGATAAGCATCACATATCGGTGGAACAAATGAAAATAATAAGTATTAAATTTAATTTTTAAATATTATTTAAGAATTTTTTATTTATGCATTTTTAGATAATTATTAATTTTTTATTTGTTATAAAAGTCTGTAGATCTGGTATTGGAATGCAATATCCGGAATATGCATGCTACTCCATCACCGTTGGTAGAGAACTACCTGCGGGAAGCAGGTTTTTGGCACGTGGCGATGGTAGGCCGGAGATGCAAGGTGGACCGGAAACTAATCAGTGCGTTGATCGAGAGGTGGAGACCCGAGACGCGCACATTCCACCTTCCATGTGGAGAGTGCACTATCACTCTTGAAGATGTCAGTCTGCAATTGGGATTGCCGGTGGACGGGAACCCAATCACCGGGTTTGCCCAATCTAGCGATTGGGGGGCGGTGTGCTACGAGCTTTTGGGCGCTATTCCGGAGAAAATAAAGGGAGGTAAGGTCGAGATGGGTTGGTTACGTGACACATTCCCTGATCCGGATGAAGATTCAACCGAAATTGAAAGAATCTGATATGCTCGGGCATACATTCTTCAATTAATTGGAGGTTATCTGATGCCCGACACGTCACGGAGCCGCGTACATCTAAGATGGCTGCTGAAACTCGTTGATTTTAGAACAGCTGGTGAATTGAGTGGGGGGTCTGCCGTCTTGGCAAGTTATATCGGGAGATGTACGGGGCGACACGACCGATGAGAGCAAAAATCGGAGGTTGCCTGTCACTACTATAGTCGTGGGCACGGTTTCGCTTTCCATTTCTACGTCCTCGAGTGGACCACCCATATACATTCCCACTCATAACGATGTAAATTTTATATTAGATTTTACAATTATTATGTAGATTTTTTAAAATAAAAGTATGCTAAAAATTTATTTAATTAGGTGGAACCATCCTGCAGGTCATGCTCGATTACCGTCCTCTCTTGAAGATATACGGCTTCTATTGGACCAACAGTCGGAAGCACAAGTAAGTTTTAAATAAAATAGATATTTCCATTCATTCGCTAGTCGATTGATATTTAGTATTTAGTATTTAGTATTATGTATATAACTAATATTTCTATCATGTTAATATAGTTTCAATGGACACCATACGAGGATCCGGCAATTCGGGCAGTAATCCCAGAAGAGTTCTTACAAAATCCACAAGCTTGGCACGTGAAAGTCGTGTTGATCAACTACGCAACCGTGGAGTCGCACTAGACAGACAGAGTGCTACGACAGTTTGGATGTAGACAACCGATTCCCGTGGATCCTGAGGTGTTTGACGATCAACACAAAGTCGACCTTCGACAATTGAATACGGATTGGACGAGATACTGGTCTGAGCACATGGAAATGTGGGAAGATCGGTATGAATATATACCTACTCGGGAACCAATCATCGTTCCGAAGTTAGCGTGCGTTCCAGAATACATGCGATGGTTTAGGATCCATGGCAAGCTGTATTTATTGATGCCAGAGGAGAGGCAGCGGCAAATACGTGTCGAAAGGGAAAGGCGCGGGCCTCTAAATCCAAGACAACAAGATGACGAAGGCAGCCCCTCAACGAGTCTCATACATTCACCCAACTCATCATCAGCAGCCATGCAATCACCAGGCCCAACGAGAGCACCGACACAGTCACCCGACGCAGTAGTTCAACCGATAATACCTACGCAACTGCCTTTTCAGATGATGCCAGGTGCGTTTCCTAGCCCTTATATGTATCCTAACCCTTATATGTATCCTTTTCTGCGTCCTATGGCAGGTTGGAGTCAAATGTCCGGATCGCAAGAGGGGCTGTCAGGGAGCTCTCCTTTTTACCAATCCCCACCAACATATGGGTTTCAAACACCGTCGCTGTTCGTGATGCAAACACCTCCACATACACTATTCTTTGAAGGTGGATCATCGCCCCAAGTCCGACAACCAGATGCCGTATCGGAAGAACCAGAATCCCCGCCGGAGGAACAACAACCGCTGTCGGAAGCTAGAGAAAGGAGGAATCCAGCGCGTAATCGTCGACGGCCGCCATGTGGTACTGAATCCTCCGGGCATAAACATTGATTGCCGTATTTAAATTTATTTGTACAAATATTTTGAATATTTTGATATTATTTGATGTAATAAAATAAAAGTTTATTTGATGTAATAAAATAGAAATTTTTAAATATTTCGAATATTTTGAATATTTTGATATTATTTGAGAATTCTACTAACAATTAATACCCTTAACTTAAAAACCCTAACCTAATTTAATTAAAAACCTTAAATTCTTAACTTAAAAACCCTAACCTAATTAAATTAAAAACCCTAACCTAATTAAATTAAGAACCCTAACCCTTAACTTAAAAACCCTAACCTAATTAAATTAAAAACCCTAACCTAATTAACTTAAAAACCCTAACCCTTAACTTAAAAACCCTAACCTAATTAACTTAAAAACCCTAACCTAATTAAATTAAAAACCCTAACCTAATTAAATTAAAAACCCTAACCCTTAACTTAAAAACCCTAACCTAATTAACTTACAAACCCTAACCTAGTTAACTTAAAAACCCTAACCCTTAACTTAAAAACCCTAACCTAATTAACTTAAAAACCTTAACCCCTAACTTAAAACCCTAACCTAATTAAATTAAAAACCCTAACCTAATTAACTTAAAAACCCTAACCCTTAAATTAAAAACACTAACCTAATTAAATTAAAAACCCTAACCTAATTAACTTAAAAACCCTAACCCTTAACTTAAAAACCCTAACCTAATTAAATTAAAAATCCTAACCTAATTAACTTAAAAACTCTAACCTAATTAACTTAAAAACCCTAACCTAATTAAATTAAAACCCTAACCTAATTAAATTAAAACCCTAAACCCTAAACTCCTTTCAGCATCTTCAGGTTCTGTTGGAATAGGCTCCGGTTCAGAAAATAAGCCAACTTCTGCACCATCCGGCCCGGGCTCTCGAGGTGGATCCACATCGGAGTCATCTTCTAACCCACAATCATCTGCAGCGTACGAGGTCCCCTCACCGGTTGACGTCGTAGGGAGTACGTCATCCCTTCTTCTGGGCATTTGATAACGTTCCCAATTGGATGTAGATTGCCACCCACTAGAACTTGATGCCATTCCCCAGTACGTATTTCCAGCATCAAACGTCGAGCCACTGACGTACATGTCCCATCCACCGACAGAGTGTCTTGCAGGGGATGTGCATTCGACACCGCTACCGAACATGGACTGTTTCGTATTTTGTAACCCGCTAACTGAGTGTCGGCCAGGGGTCCTGTATACATCTCGAACATCGATCGCAAGTACATCAGTTGGTGGTGTAAATTGTACATATAACTCAATATAAGGTGCTTCACTAGTAAGATGAGTCTGCACCATTGCCTCCAAGCTACGAGCAACTTTTATGTCGAACGAGTCATATGTCACCAGATCAACAGAAGAACAAAATCGATACGTGATAGACAGAATTTTCATTGGCGTCGTTCCGAAAATTTTACGCCTAATTCTCTTACGAAGTTCTGTCAAACCTATGTTCTCGTTAAAAACCAGTCGCACCGTATTCTCCGACAAAAAAACAAAACCATTCTCGGTGTGGTAAACCTCACCATCGTAGTAAATAACAGCACTAATACGTTCACTCATATTTGGAACTCTAACCTTTTTAGCCTCTCTAAATTGTTTCTGCTGTGACTTATGCATTCTGAGAACATTTTCTGCCTAATTTATAGCCTCAGCCCAAACATGCTACTGTAGCAAAAGCGCGTCCACGAGGGCGCGATTTTCATAAATTCTTCTCAAATAGCATCCTCCTAGAAGCGATTTTATACTATTTGCTCAGAAACGTCAAAAAAAATTATTTCTTCCATGACCTACTGTAGCAAAAGCGTGTCCACGAGGGCACGATTTTCACAAATTCTTCTCAAATAGCATCCTGCTAGAAGCGATTTTATACAATTTGCTCAGAAACGTCAAAAAAATGATTTCTTCCATGACCTACTGTAGCAAAAGCGCGTCCACTAGGGCGCGATTTCACAAATTCTTCTCAAATAGCATCCTGCTAGAAGCGATTTTATACTATTTTATCAGAAACGTCAACTTAAAATTATTTCTTCCAGGACCTAAAAACTCTAAAAAGCCTGAACCCTAAGCCCTAAAAGCCGAAAAAAACCTAACGTGGGAAAAACGACAAAATTGCGTCCCCCAGACCGTGCCATGTGGCATGAAATTGCATCCACGTCAGCGCGATTTGCTGACGTGGCAACAAATCACGTCCTAGAGGGCGCGATTTTTTTCCACGTCATCAAATCGCGCTGATGTGGATGCGATTTCCTGGCGCGTCCCCTGACATCGCGCTGACGTGGATGCAATTTTCTGGAAAATGGACCATTCCGGTAAATAATTAAATAATGGTCCCATTTCGGTAATTTTTTTTAAAAAAGGGCTTTTTTTGGTAAAATGCCTGTGATTAAACTCTTAATAAATTTAATTTTTATTATTTAATTTTAAAAAATGATGAAATAGTTATTTAATTATTTGAAATTTTTTATTTAAGTCATTACTTATTAAATCATTGTTGTATAATTTTCTCTATTCGTACAAATCTATCATTTCCTTTCTCTTCTTTAGTTTAATTTTATTGTATGAAACAACTTTGAACTTCACAGATCTAAGAATCAAAATCCAAACAACTTTATTCTCTGATTTTCAACATTGACTGTTAGATTGACTTAAATTTAAGATACATTCTTTTACTCGTCAATGGGTACTAATCCACCATATCCATCGTCGAATCGTCACTTGGAGCTCACTAGCTAAACATTTTTATAAAAAAATAACAGTGACTTAAAAAAAAGGTTAATAGTTCAATGACTATTTTTGTAATTTTTTGAAGTTAAATGACCAAAATGTAAACTTATTAATAGTTTAATGAGTTTAGGCATAGTTTACCCTAGAAAGAAACACAATGTGATAAAGTGAGGTACGGTAAAAGTAGTGATGGCAATGAAATGGGCCAATCAATTTTTGTCCATCTAAATTCTGACTCGATGCTCTACTGTTATGCCTCGATCCCGATATTGACTTTAAAAAAAATTTAACCTATCTTAAATTTGAACCCAAAAATTAATAGTGTGCCCAATCTAAAATTGACCCATTTTGTGAAATTGTGATTAATTATTTAAAAAAAAAGTGAAGTGAAAGGTTTTGACACTACTTTTTATTGGATTTGTTATGTTGTTTGCGTTTGGAGCTTTTGTGATTTATAATAAAGATAAAGATTAAGATGACAAAATACAAAAATATTTGACTAATTGTGTCCTAATATATATTGTGGTTTACAACACATAAAAGAAAATAAAATAAATTAAAAGAAAAGAATGAGAGGGGAAAGAAACTTACTTGTGTGATAGATAGAAGTAATATAATGGTGGTATAGAAGTAATATAATGGTGGTAAAATGATGCTGGTGAGAAAATTTAACCAAACTAATATTATATATTTAGAGGGAAAATTTTGTAAATATTTTGGGACAAAATAGGGCATTTTCACCCTAAACTTGAACCTTATTCAATTCGACCATTCATAAAAAATAATTTGACTATATCTATCTCGAATCTAAATAAAAAAACTAGACCCTATCAAATTAAAACATATCGCTTTCGGATTTTTTTTGTCATCAATAAATGAAGGTAGGTGTAATGTCCCTAACACCTTGAGTCAAGAATAGTGCTAATACAAGATGACATACGTTAGAATTTTCGAAGGAAATAAAATAGAAATTATTAGTGTTAGTAGAGAAGGTAGTTGGATAGCGAAAGAAATTGAAAGGACTCATGTATTGAGAAAAATAAATTTGAGGCACTGATTAAATTGTAAAAAAGTGAAAAGCATGGGTCAAAATGGAATTAAGCAAAAGTTGATGGGCTAAAGTGCAAATTTAAAAAATTAAAGGATCAAAAGTGAAAATATTCTAAAGGTGGAAAGGCCAATGTGTAAAATAAATTAGTAAGTATGAACTAAATTGAATAAGTGAAAAATATAATGGACTAAATCATAAATTTACCGAAATCAAGTGATGACTCAAGGAAGGAATTGTAGAGACTGTTGAGGGGAAAAATAGTCATTTCTCAATTAGGATAACTTTAATGCAATATCATGATAATTATGGACTATTTGGTGTAAGATTTTGATTGGTTAAGATTATTTAATATTATTTTTAGTATTTTAGTATAAGATATTTTATTATTAATTATTGGTTAGGGAAAAGAATAAAAGAATGATAGAATTCTCTCCAGCCTTCCATCATTCTCATGTCCACCATGAAAGAGATGAGAAAAATTTTGAAGTTTATTCATTTTAGTCCTTTCCATCAAAATTTACCATTTTCACCTAGAAATTAAAATAATTTCATAGTTTTCACATGGTGAATATGAACATCAACTTGGATTCAAGAAAATAGAATTTGAAGAGACAGAAAATCAAGCTAAGGCTTGATATCAAGAGAACAAGGTAAGAAATTAAGAATTTCTTATGAAATTCATATTTAATTGAAGTAGAGACATAAGAAAGAGATTTTAGTGTGAGTTTTGATTATGTATTTGATGTGTTCATGAAGTAGAGAAAGAGAAGAAATGATAAAAGTGTTGGAAATAAAGTGAAGGTGGTGACAAAAGTGAGGAAGGAAGAAAATTAAAGCAAAAATAGTGAAATTCTAACAAAAGAGAGGTAAGTATTTTAAGAAATTTTCCTTACCCAATTAAGAATATATGTGATTTATATTGAAATTGTTATATTTATGTTCTTAAGATTTAATTATGTATATATAGGAACATGTTAATATTTATTATGAAATTAATTAGAAAGAAGTGAATATATGAATTTAACTTTAACAACAAAGTGAATAGACTAAGTGTTGTGAAACTAAAGTAAAAAAGACTGAATTGGAAGGTGCAAAAAAGTTTATGTGTAAAATAAAATAATATAATAAAGAGCTTAGATGAAGTGTTAAGTGTTAGTGAGTTAAATACAAAGTGGTATTGAAGAGATATTATAGTGGTTATTGAAAAATCTACCTAGAAAAGAGGAGAAGATATCGTGGGCTATTGGAGTTACCCTAGGAAGAAAAGCTTATAAAAAGCCAAAAAGAAACCCTAAAGGGTGTGGAGATTCGAAGGCAACAATAGAGGGTAGCGGCTAAGTAGAGACGAAAAGAGGAAATTGAAGGCAGTCCTCTCAGCTACCACATGACACTGTGCTACTAGATTGTGGATTGGTTTGGTGACAACCATCTTCCTAAGTTCTTCAATTATTTTTTATTTTGTTCTCCCGTGAATTTATTTGATCGAAATGATGTTGGATGTTATTTTGAACTTGAATTAATTGCCAACCCATGAGCTAAATCTCATAGGGTTGGGATTACATGATGAGACTCTTATTTTTTTTACAGGTTGAAGCATATATTTGATTTAATCTACTATTTAATTCAATTGTTTTTTATTTCTCAATTGTATGCATACATTCTCTAGACATAGACGAGTGTTCAGTATGCCCACAAATTGAATCTAATTCTGAAAAGGTTGGATTAGTTAGACTAAAATTGAATGATACAAGCTGGTATTCGACCGAATACTTGCAGCAGACTCTAGACATAGAGCAACATTTGTATAGAATGAAGATAAAATAGTACAAGGTATCGTGCTAAGGCCTATAGACACAGGCCAGGTAACTTGAGATTTTACTTTCGAAAGAAGTAGGTCACTTTAGGTCTCTTCTGAGCAGTAGATTGAGTATGATTCTATTAAGGCATTGTTGAAAATAAGGCAAATTCTTAGTAATCCCAACCTTCCAAATCAACATCGTAGACCCTTAATCCTTTGACGTAGTATCTTTACCATAACATTCTTAGTTATTTATTTATTCACTCGTGTATTATTCACGTAGTTATTCTCGAAATTGCCGTTGCACTTTTACTCTTGCTTTGCCTTAGCATGTACCAGTATTAGTCAGTATACATTTCGCACACATCCTTACTATTTTAATTTACCACTGCGTGCTTAACTTGGTTTTGCCATAACATTAATGATAATTCATTATAATAACTTGATCATTTTTATACCTAATCTAATCTTTGTGGAGACGATCTCACTTATCACTTTATTACTTGATTCGACGTGTATACTTGCACAATTTGCACATCATTTCACACGTGACAAGTTTTTGGCGCTGTTGTCGAGGATCGGCAAATTGGTGTAATTTGGTTTGGTTATTTTACTTAATTCCATTAAGTTTTATTTAACTTAGTTTAATTTAATTTCTATAGGTTTACCATCAGTGCATGACAAGAGGCATTCCTACTAATAAGTAATATCCTTTTGACCCAGAGATCGAAAGAACTTTACAAAGAAGGCGGAAGAATTGTGAAAAATGGCTAGGAACAGGAATGTCCTGGTCTCAATGATAATTTGAATGGTCAAGATGCTAATCCTCTTATTCGTAGGGTGATACATGGTATCAATGATAATCTAAATGGTTAGAACGCTAATCCTCATGCTCATAGGGTGATAGATGATCGAGAAAGGCCAATTCGAGAGCATGTTGTTCTAATTTTAGAGGATTTGAATCCAAGAATAGTCAGATCGCACATACAATCTCGGCAGTTCGAGCTGAAATCGGTAATGTTTTAAATGTTACAAACAGTAGGACAGTTTAGTGGATTACCAACTGAAGATCCATGATTGCATTTACGACTTTTTCTAGAGGTTTGTGACTTGTTTAGACAACAAGGTGTTCCTGAAGATACTCTGCGGCTTAAACTGTTTCCATATTCTGTAAGAGATCGAGCGAAAGCATGGCTGAATGCTTTACCGTCGGGAATAGTGGCATCAAGGAATGATCTTTGCCAGATGTTTTTACTACGGTATAGTCCCCCAAATATGAATGTCAAGCTTAGAAATGACATCACATCTTTCCGAAAAATATAGGATGAAACATTATATGAAGCTTGGGAATGATTTAAAGACTTAATTTAGAAATGTCCGATGCATGGATTTCAACATTAAACTCATATGGAGATATTCTATAATGGGCTGAATGCATATACGAGGATGGTAGTTGATGCTTTTTCCAACAGTACTTTGTTGGATAAATCTTATAATGAAGCATATAAGATTCTGGAAAAGATTGCCAACAATAATTATCAATATCCTACCACAAGAGTTGAGACGGGTAAGAGAGTTGTTGGTGCTATGGAACTGGATGCAATCACTTTGTTGACAACCCAAGTATCTTCTTTGGTTAATATGATCAAAACAATGAAAAAACTCACTACAGTTCAAGAGATAAAATGTAACACCCCTAACCCGTATCCTTCCCCACAATAGGGTTATAGGGCATTACCGGAGTTTACAAATAAATTTTCAGACATTTCATTTCATCAAGCATTCATATTTATAACCAATCAAAATCAAAAAATTTATGAGCTAACATTAACCAACTTAACTTATACAAGTCATTATAACCAGAATCAAATCATCCAAAATTATCGATAAAACCAATGGATAATGTGATATATCTCCAACAAGCTTCCAACCCAATCGAGCTTTCGATAATCATTTCAAAACATCTAATAATTATACATATTACCAATAATAATTCAATTCCGAACACACATATATATATGTAATATTCATTACCAAATAGCATTCAATTCAATTAAAATTATACAAAATATAGTTCATACGAACTTACCAGGCTAAATTGCAGAAATACCAAAATTCAGGGACATTTTGAAAAAATTTTATTTTTCTCGAATTTCCAGCCAATCTTGATCTAAATTAATACTTCATTCAATTTAGCAATTTAAATGATAAAACAATTCATTTCATGCAATTTGGTCACTTTTTGACATTTTTTCAAATTTACCCTTAAAGTTTCACATTTGTTCAATTTTGTCCCTGAACCTAAAACATGCAAATTGGTCATTTTTAATGAAAACTCATGCTAGTTGAGTAATCATATATTTTCCTCCTCCTCCTCTCCATTCCACATCCTTAATATATATAACATGCTTATATGTAACATTATCTATAATTTCACATTTATTTATATTCATTCAAAGCTGTCCACTTGAGTCATAGTCACTAAATTATTTATATCTTGAGCTACAGAACTCTAAATTGAGATCTGTTAATCGTATCTGAAACTAGACTCACATATATTCTTACCATAAAATTTTAAGAATTTTTTGTTTATCCAATAAGTACAATTTATTCTCTAAATTCATCCTTGTTCTGCTGTCTGACAGTTCCGACCCTTCTTCACTAAAACTTAATTATCTCTTCATACAGAATTCAAATGATGTTACCGTTTGTTTTTATTGAAAATAGACTCATTAATTGTTTAAAAATATAAATTTAAGCCTTTAATTATTTTTATCAAATTTTTTATGATTTTCCAAAGTCAGAACAGGGGAACCCAAAATCATTCTAACCTTGTCTCACAAAATCTATTATATCTTATAACTTACAATTTCATTTCTTACATAATTTCTTCTATGAGAAACTAGACTCAATAAGATTTAATTTAATATTTTTTTCACCCTTTAATTCAATTTATACGATTTTTGGTAGATTTTCAAAGTCATACTACTGCTGCTGTCTCAAAACTGTTTTAGTGTAAAATGTTGATAACTAAATTTATAACACTTTCGTTTCCTTTCTCTTCAATATTTTCCATCACTTTCTCTTATTTCCCTTTAATAACATAACAAGAATATAGAACCTTATATAATGAAACTCTACCTTAACTTTTTCAATAATATCAAACTCAAAAGTATATAAAAATCTTGATGTTCTTACCTTGTGCTATTGATTTCAATCTTTAACTTGATTTTCTCTCTCCTCCAGCTTCTGTTTCTTGAATCTAACTTGATATTCTAGCTCCCCATAGTCTCCTTGTTATCTTTCTCTCTTGATGGATATGGAAATTCTTTTGATTTCTAGGTGAAAATGATAAATTTTTGGTAAAAGGACCAAATTGTAAAGGAAGCAAAATTTTCTTTCTTCCCTTGCCTTCTAACGTGAAATGCATGGAAAGATGGTGGAATGGTTACTTTTCATCTTTCTTTCCACATATATATATACTAAATAAATTAATAATAAAATAATAAAATATCATTTAAAAATCAAATTAAAATATTAATAAACTAATAATTAATTAATTAATTAATCTAAAATATCACCAACATATCATTGCCTTCTAGATTTCTCTCTCTTCTAATTGACCATTTTGCCCTTTATGTTCTTTTAAAATTCCATCATTGAGTCATCACTTAATTTGGTGAAATTACAATTTAGTCCCTCATAATTCCTTCATCTATTCAATTTGGTCCCAATTCATCCATCTTCCTTAGTTTCTAGATTATTCCACCCTTAAAATATTTACATTATTGGTCCTTCAACTTTTTCACATTTACATTTTAACCCCTCAATTTTTGAGTATTTACTCTTGGGTAACAAAACTTTTCTCACTTTTGCAATTTAATCCTTTCTTGGATTAATATGTCATAATATACTTTCCAATGTTGACATAACTTAATTACCCTTTTTATCACTTTATTTCCTTATTTTACCATATCAGTATTTTCATGCAACCTTCCTATCATAATGCAACCCATGTCATAATTTTAAAATAAATTTTTCCTTATAGGATTTGTGGTCCCGAAACCACTGTTCCATCTGGACCCAAAATCGGGCTGTTACATAAAAGTAGCCGAGCTATCGTGTATTTATTGTCATGAAGATCATGTGTTCGATGAGTGTTCATCAAACCCAACATCTGTGTACTACATAGGTAATTTTAATCCGAACAATAACCCCTATTCTAAAACCTACAATCCAGGATGGAAGCAACATCTGAATTTTAGTTGGAATAATCAAAGTGCAGGGAATTCAAGCAATGTTGCAAGACAGAATGCACTGACTGGTTATAAATATCCTCTACCGAGACAAAATATTCAACAGGGGTGAACATCATCATCCTTAACATCCATTGAAGCTTTATTGAAATAATATATGGCTAAAAACAATGCTATAATTCAGAGTCAGGTTGCATCTCTACAAGCTCTTAAGAATCAAATAGGGCAAATAGTAAATGTTTTAAATTCAAGACCACAAGGAGCATTGCCAAGTGGTACTGAGAATTCGAGATCACAAGAGAAGGAATAGTGCAATGTCATCACTCTTAGAAGCGGAACTCATCTTGATAACATTGCTCAAGATGTCATGGTAGTAGAGGATAACTCGAATAACAACCAAGTAAAGATCCCAGAGTCATTTGAAATATATAATGAACCTAAAAAACGTAACCAACAAAATGTTGTGGCAGAATCAGATCATGTTGTCAACAAGAATACCACGGAAAAATAATATCAGCAACCTAAAGGGCGACCACCTTTACCTTTTCCTCAGCAATTTCATAATTCTAAACAGGATATTCAGTTCAAAAGATTTTTGGATGTATTAAAGTAACTCCACATCAACATACCATTGGTTGAAGCTTTGGAGAAAATGCCTAATTACATTAAATTTATGAAAGATATATTGTTAAAAAAGTGCAGATTAAGAGAATTTGAGACTGTAGCTCTCACTGAAGGGTGCACAACAATGTTGACAAATAAATTACCTCCGAAGTTGAAAGACCCAGGGAGTTTAACTATCCCTTGTTCAATTGGAAATAATTATGTTGGTAAAGCATTATGTGATATAGGAGTGAGTGTAAATCTAATGCCTATGTCTATTTTCAGAAGTTAGGAATTGGAAAAGCAAGACCTACTACGGTTACGTTACAACTGGTTGATCGATCCAACGCACATGCAGAAGTATAAATTGATGATGTATTGGTAAAAGAAGATAAATTTATCTTTCTTGTGGATTTCCTTATTTTTGAATGTAAAGAAAACCAAGATGTGTCAATTATTCTTGGAAGACCTTTTCTTGCTACTGGCATGACTTTAATTGATGTACAAAAAGGCGATCTAACCATGAGAGTAAATGATCAGCATGTTACCTTCAACGTATTTAATGCTTTGAAATGTGCTGATGTTAATGATGAATGCCATGCCATTGGGTTGATAGAAAAAACATTGGAGGAGTTCACCACATTTTTCCATAGTAATTTCGACAATGAAGAAGACTCACTTGAGTAGAGTGATATAGTAAGTTTTGAGGAATTTGGTGAATTATTGAAAACCAAGTAGATAGTGGATAGACTAGGGAAGAAGTTTGAATCGTTGAACTTAGCAAATTAACCTTTCAATCCTCCTAAACCTTCTATAGAGGAACCTCCTAAGCTGGAGTTAAAACCTTTGTCGCACATTTGAAGTATGCATATTTGGGCAACAACAGTACTTTGCTGGTGGTAATTTCTGTAGAGTTGACACCCAAGGAAGACGCAAGGTTGTTAGAAGTTCTTCTTCGGCAATTTAAGAAGGCATTGGATGGACCCTGGCTGATATAAAGGGAATTAGCTCTGCATTCTACATGCATAAAATTTTGTTGGAGGATTGCCCTAGCAATTCTATTGAACAACAACGAATATTGAATCCAATCATGAAAGAATCTATCAAGAAAGAGATTATTAAGTGGCTTGATGCTGATGTCATTTACCTGATTTCAAACACCTAATGGGTGAGGCTTGTACAATGTGTACCCAAGAAAGGACGGGTCACAGTGGTAAGTAATGATAATAATGAGCTCATACTAACTCGCATTGTCACGGGATGGAGAGTATGTATAGATTATCGCAAGCTTAACAAAGCAACTAGGAATGACCATTTTCCCCTACCATTCATTGATCAGAAGTTGGATAGATTAGTTGGGAAAGCTTTCTACTATTTTTTGGATGGTTATTCAGGATATAACCAGATTGCCATAGCCCCTAATGACCAAGAAAAGACAATTACATGTCCATATGGTATTTTTGCATTCAGAGGAATGTTGTTTGGGTTATTTAATGCCCCAGCAACATTTCAAAGTTATATGATGGCCATATTCTCCAACGTGGTGGAAAGTTTTCTGTGTTCGGGAATAATTTTGAGGATTTTTTAAAAATTCTAGAGTTGGTTTTATACCGTTGTGAAGAAACGAATCTTATTTTAAATTGAGAAAAATGCCACTTCATGGTTCGTGAAGGAATTGTCCTGGGGCATAGGATATCACAGAGAGGAATTGAAGTGGACAGAGCAAAAATTGAAGTGATAGAAAAATTTCCACCTCCCACCAATGTCAAGGGTATTATAAGTTTTTTATGTCATGTAGGTTTTTATAGAAGATTCATTAAGGTTTTTTTTAGGATATCTAAACCCTTGTGCACTTTGCTGGAGCAAAATAGACCTTTGAATTTTGATGAACATTGTTTGGTAGCCTTTGAACATTTAAAGAAAAAAATCATAACAGCACCAATTGTAGTAGCTCCGGAATGGACATTACCTTTTGAACTCATGTGTGATGCCAACGATTATGCTGCAGGATCCATGTTAGGGGAAAAGAAAGACAAAATACTACGGGCAATATATTATGATAGTAGAACTTTATCAGAAGCACAACTTAACTACACCATGGAAAAGAGTTATTGGCTGTGGTTTTCACGTTCGATAAATTTTGTTCTTATCTAGTTAGTATAAAGGTCATAAGTCTACACAGATCACTCTACTATTAAGTATCTAATTAGCAAAAAAGATTCTAAGTCGAGGTTGATTAGGCAGATACTTTTGCTGTAGGAGTTTGACTTGGAAATTAGAGATTGAAAATGGACTGAGAATCAAATGGCTAATCACTTTTTGAGGTTAGAATCTGGAAGTAAAGGTGATCATGACACACTTATTAAAGAAGAATTTCCTAATGAGCAGTTGTTAGTTACCACGACATTACCTTGGTATGCCGACATAGTGAACTATTTAGTGAGTGGTGTGTTGCCACCCGATCTCAACAGTCAAAGAAGACAAAAATTTCTTCATGATGCCAAGCACCATTATTGGGATGAACCTTTCTTGTTTAAACATTGTGCTGATAAAAAAAATTAGGAAATGTGTTCCTGATGACAAAATACATAGTGTTCTGCAACATTTTCATTTAGCTCCGTATAGAAGACATTTTGGAGGGATGAGAACTGCTGCCAAAGTACTTCAGTCAGGATTTTATTGGCCAAGTATGTTCAAGCATGCTCATGAATTCTATCAGTCATGCAACCGTTGTCAGAGTATAGGAAATCTATCTAGGAGACATGAAATGCCCTTGTAAAGTATACTGGAGATTGAGTTGTTTGATGTATGGGAAATAGACTTTATGGGTCCATTTCCACCGTCAGTAAGCAAATTGCACATACTGTTAGCAGTGGACTATATCTCTAAGTGGCTCGAAGCTGTTGCCCTCCCTACTAATGATGCAAGGTCAATGATGAAGTTCCTACACAAGAACATATTTACAAGATTTGGTACACTTAAAGTCATTATTAGTGATGAGGAGTCTCATTTTGATTGCAAGTTGGTAGCAAATGCTTTGCATCGATATGAGGTGAAACATAAGATTGCAACAGCATATCACCCCCAAAAAATGAACAAGCTAAAATTTCTAACAGAGAAATTAATTTTTTTTAGAAAAACTGGTGAATCGTACTCCTAAGGATTGGTCTACCAGATTGGATGAAGCTTTGTGGGGTATTGTATTGTATACAAAACTCCATTGGGAATGTCACCCTTTAAGCTTGTCTATGGCAAGCCATGTCACCTTCCTGTTAAACTTGAGCACAAAGCATTTTGGGCTATTAAGAAGCTGAACATGGATTAGGTTGCTGCTAGCCATAAGAGGTTGTTAAAATTGAATGAAATGGAGGAGTTCCAAGCACAAGCATATGAGAATGCTAAGCTGTACAAGGAAAAGACCAAGCGTTGGCACGATAAAATAATTATGATGTGGCGATTTAGACCAAGACAACAGGTGTTTTTATTCAACTGTAAGCTCAATTTGTTCCCTTGTAAACTAAAATCTCACTGGTCATGTCCTTTTGAAGTAACCCAAGTGTATCATCATGGAACTATTAATATCAAAGACTTGAAAACGAGGGTCACATTTAAAGTTAATGGCAAACGCTTAAGGCACTATTGGGGTGCACATGTGGATCGAAACAAGCATACCATTGACCTCTGAGATGTTTTAGCTAACAATTTCTTTTATTTTTCTTTTTTTTAATTTCTTTACTTTAATTTTATTTTTAGTACTTATTTAATATTGTTTCCATTTCTTTTTTTATTTTTGAATAGTTTTTTTGTAATTTCTAGAGACGAAATAAATAATGTGAATTGAGCAGTTGTGGTATCAAGAGGAGTTTGTTGTAGCATTGCAGCAAACTGGGTAAATGGATAACGTGAGGATGATCGGGTAGATAAGTCTAAAGGGAGAGATGCATTTTTTTTTAGTTAGGCCAATTTTGTCACTTGGCGAGCCCATGGAATAGAAGTTAAACTTTTTGTTTATGGATTAGGGCACTTCACATTCCCACCCCAAAACCCTATTAATTTCCTTCTTTCCTCCTCCACATCATGCAACTTCCCTAGCACATTTCATTTTTGTTGAATTGTTATCACTATCTCCCTTATTTTTCTCTTCTCAATTGTTCATGTCTCTTAAGTTTCTCCTAAAGTTTTCATTTTTATTACTCTCTCTCTTCAATCTCTCTTATCTTTTCTTCCCCTACATTCTTCAAGATTTCTTTAGTTTTTTTCCAATGGCTCGCATCAAAACTGCCTCCAAAACTGCTGAACCATCAAGGGTTGGTGCTACTTAGCCAAAAACATTATTTAACAATGTCGTAGCTATAAGATACAATAACAACATCGCAAAATGCCCTTTCTATTTTGAGTAAGGGTTCTTGTTTAAAGATGAACCATACATAGGATACGATAATCTGTGTCTTCCATAGTAGAAAAGCATGGGTGGGATATTTTTTGTTTTCACCCGAAGAACATTTTAGGGGAAACTATTTGGGAATTTTATGCCTATGCCAATTCTCCAAATCCCCCTTTTATCTACATACATAAGGGGAACTTTCGTTCCATTTAATAAAGACTATATTAATGCATAGTTTGGTCTTGTCGATGTCCAAGGAAAACACACACCATTTGCTGAAGGTATCATTGTTGACGGTTTAGCCCAAGTATTGGATGGTTTATGTATCAAAGGAACACGATGGACTGTGTCCAGTCAAGAGTGTTATACTATTGAAAGGGCTTTGTTGAAGCCTATTGGGAAAGTACGGTATCATTTTCTAAGGAGCCGACTTATTCCATCTACGCATAATACAATTTTTTCAAAAGAGAATGCTTTTACAAAAGGGAGAAGAATTAATGTCGGTAGAATCATTTTTCAAGAAGTACACCAGTGTGCTGAGCAGAATGTCGGTGGCTTAAAATTTTCCTCACTTATTTCTGCTCTATGTCGAGCCGCCCAAGTCCCACTTAATACGGATAAGGATATCACCCCTAACAAGGGTGGACTAACCATGACCATCTTTGCCAAGATCCAAGCCACTGATGCTACCAGGGTAACTCGGAATATTCATGCCACCACTTCCTCTGCTGTGCATTCTCCCACAACAGCAGCTTCAGCTTCTCGTAGCTCCCTCGAACAACAAATATTGCACTTCTTAAAGTAGTTGGAGCAGAGGATGCCCCTCTTTGAAATCCAATAATTTCACCTGGCTGAAGAGACGGTTCAGGCCCAACAACGGCAAGCTAAATATTGGGCCTATGTGAGGATTTTACAAAAGAATTTTAAGGCCTCTATTTTACAAAATAATGGTCCGGAGATTCATGCAAAGGAATTTTACAAAGCCAACGCTAGAATTGCTTGTATTACCCACCACTTTGCTCCCATTTTCTAAAGCTACTGACCAACCCACTGACAACTCTTGAAAAGAGTTATATTTAAGGCCTCTAAATATAATTAATTTGTTGTAATCAAGTTAATACATTTGCATTTTTAGGATATTTCTATAACATTGCATAACAAAGCTTAGATTGTGATATAATGGTCATTATTTGTTACTTTTATCACTTGGAGAGGAAATGTGTGGTTTTGTGTGAATACAAGTGTAGGAAGAGCAAGAAGATGAAAAGGCAAAATAGAGGAAGTGAAATATTACCGTAGAAAATGGTGAAATTGATTGCCAACAGATTTGCCATGATAATTCGGAGAAGATGATTCAGCACTTTATCCACGTCATTCTCAACCAGTTATATGTGCACTAGAAAATCCAACCTGAAAAGAGGAATAAAAAAGTGTGCTGAGGTGGGACGGATCTACCTAATAAAATAAGGAGAGAGAATAATAAAAAAAAGAAGAGAAGAATTTGTGTGAGAAAGAGACTGGTACAACAATCTTTTCTTTGCATAGAGAAAAACTCCATTGGAGAATTTCCGAGAAAGAAAGTGTAGCAGCTACAGAGAGTAGAATATAGACGTGAAGAAGGGAAAGAGACATCTATCCTGGATCTTTTCTTTGCATATATGACGCGTACACTTGTACAATTGCATTAGTTATTTACGTGCTACAAGTTTTTGGTGTCGTTGCTAGGGATCGACAGCATTAGTGAAAAGTTGATTTGTTATTATTCTTCTAATTTTTGTTACAACAATTAATTAGTATTTTATTTTATTTTTCAGGTTTGTATTAGTGCATGAGAATAAGTATTCAAGAGGACCCAGAACATTGTTTTGATCCTGAAATTGAAATGACATTAAGGTTCAAGAAAAAAAGAGTTAAGAGAAATGGAGAGAATTAGAAATGATCCAAACAAAGGAGATCATGTACTTTAGAATGAAATGAATGCTGATATTCCTCGAATCATAGTTGACAAAGACAGAACCATCAGAGAACATGTAGTGCCTATTCTAGATTATCTAAATCCAGGAATTCTTAGGCCACATAATCAAGCTCAACACTTTGAATTAAAACCAGTAATGTTTCAGATATTGCAAACGGTAGGGCAGTTTTGTGGTTTACCTATTAAAGATCCAAGATCGCACTTGATACTTTTTCTTGAAGTCTATGACTCATTCAAGCAGTAGGGTGTCCCTGAAGAAGCCCTTAGATTAAAATCATTCCCTTATTCATTGCGAGATCGTGCCAGATCATGGTTGAATGCATTACCATTAGGTACGGTGGCATCTTGGATTGAACTGTGGCAGAGATTTCTGCTTAAGTACAATCCTCCCAACATGGATGCCAAGCTTAGGAACGACATTACATCGTTTAAGCAATCAGAAGATGAAACATTATGTGAAGCATGGGAGCGTTTCAAGGAACTAATTAGAAAATGCCCGATGCATGGTTTTCAGTATTGGACACAAATGGAAATGTTCTACAATGGATTAAATGCTCATACATGAATGGTGGTGGATGCATTTGCTAATGGGACATTGCTTGAGAAATCCTACAATGAAGCATACAAAATTCTAGAAAGAATAGTAAACAATGATTATCAGTACCCCACTACCATAGTTGTTACGAGTAGAAAAGTTGTTGGAGTAATGAAACTTGATGCGATTACATCATTAACAGCTCAGGTATTATCTCTAACAAATATGATTAAAACTCTAAAAAGACCCTCTGCGGTGCAGAAGATAAAGGTTGCAGAAGTAGCATGTGTATACTATGGAGAAGATCATGTTTTTGATGACTGTCTATCCAATCCAGCCTTTGCGTATTACATTGGGAATTTTAATCGTAGTAATAACAATCCCTACTCCAACACATACAATCCAGGGTGGAAACAACATCCAAATTTTAGCTGGAGTAATCAAGGAATGGGAAATGCCAACAATGTTAATCGACAGAATGTGGTTGGTGTACCACTTGGATACAATCAACCAATGTTGCGGCAAAATGTGCAACAAAGTTCCTCATCTTCAACATCAACTATGGAAGCTCTATTAAAGGAGTATATGACTAAGAATGATGCAATTATTCAGAGTCATGCAGCTTCCTGAAGAGCTCTAGAGAATCAAGTGGGACAAATTGCCACTGTATTAAGTTGCAGACAACAAGGAGCGTTACCTAGTGACACAGAATGTAACATCCCTAACTCGTATCTATCACCGAAATAGGGTTACGGAGCATTACTATAAAAACATAACTTAAAATCATTCATTTCAAAACATTTCACAAATCATAGCATAATTCATTTAAACACATGCATTTCATCCCTTATTCGAGCCCTCGAGGCCTTAGAAACACTTTAAAAATGATTCGAGACTAAATCGGGAACATATGAAACCTTAAGGAAAAAGTTAGAAAAATTCACACTGTAAGGGTCACACGGTCGTGTGGTCAGGCCGTGTAACATTTGAAATAGGGACACATGGCCGTGTCCTAGCTCGTGTCTGTGCCCGTGCAACTCTCTAACTTGGGTCACACGGCCAAGTCACACGCCCGTGTGCCAGGTCGTGTGCTATGCCGTATAACTTTCGAAAAACAACCTTTAAAACCTACAGGGGATACACAACCGTGTCGCATGGCTCTGTGTCACACACGACTGAGAGACACACCCGTGTCTTAGGCAATGTGAATAAGAAATAGGCCAAAACAAGCCATTTCATTCACCTATCTCAAGTATATACCTAAGTACACTTGCACATATGACCAAGGCTTTAAAACATGATCAAATCCTGCATAAAAAGACCCATACAATAGGCTAATAATCTATACAACCAATATGCAATATAAACACTTCAAACAAATACATCAAACACACCTAAACATGTGCATACTTAACCATTCATCAACTAACTTATTTCCATACCAAAACATATCACAAATGACCCAGTTCAACAATACCATACTAGATTCATGCCATATCAAAATAACCTTACCATTTAGACTATTTCTCATAAGCATCAAAACCATCTAAATGACACAAAATTAACCATTTCCAAATGGTACCAAAACAACTATCATATATACATACCATATTTCAATCATGCACATCTATTCAAAACCTTTCCAAAGCATACCATAACTTGACCATGTTGAGGTCAATTTATCACCTATCACTTTGGCCATTCAAACCTGCATTAACACATTGTCAAAATAACACACATCAACAAAGCATCAAAAGTACCAAGGTTACATCAACCAAAATGACATATACATGCCAAACTTATCAACTAACATAAACCACAAGTCCACCTATACATGTCATTATAACTTTGATCAAAACATCAAAATCAACCAATAAAATCGTTGGAAAGTGTGATAGATCTCCAATGAGCTTCCAACCCAATCGAGCTTCCGATAATCTGTAAAGTAAAGAAAATTAACTACGTAAGCAATGAATGCTTAGTAAGCTCGTATAAACTTTAAACATAATATTTCATTTTAATAATGAACTTTATGGGGTAATCATAAACCTATACCAATTTTACAAAGTTTATCAAACTTTATAACCATCAACACATAAATGAGTAAGTTCATCAATATCACATATATTTTTCATCCCTAACATAATAGGATTTATAAACATATTATTCAATCATTAACCTTTTCATAATACTATGAACCACTCCATTTACTTCCTTATCATTCCATTTATTTACTTTCCATTTCATATACTTAGCACAAACTTAAATAACAACATCAATTTACTAATTAGTATACTTGTTCATGAATTAGGTAATTTCATCCATAGCATGAATTAGTACATCTTTCAACTCATCAATCCCTTTTTCATCATATTACATCTCAACTCTGAACTTATTGTTTCATTACCTTTTCCTACCTATTTCATTGCATAATACATGACATAAGCATAAACATCACCCACATGATAAACCATTTTATTAGAAAATGCATATTTTGATTCTTACCACCCTTTCATGAACATAATCATATTTCCATTTGGACACTTACCATTTCAATGCATAACTTTAAAAGTGAACATAATACAATTCAACCAATAGCTTAGCACAAGCCTAAGCATCATCAACAACACATGTTAGTGTATCAATTCATAATTCACTTGAATTAACATAAGATAATTCATTAAACATGAATAACATTACTTAAAATCATCAATTTCTTGAACATAGACATACTTTCATTGTACCTTTTCTTGTCATTCCTTTGCATGGTTTTCATAACATAAGTCATTTGAATACTTACCGTTTCTTCTCTAATCATGCCCGTTGAACCACTTAGAAATAATATCAGATACGTAGGAAAGCTCACACAAAGTGTGCTAAACATATGGTCGAAACCATTCCTTTTTATCATTGCTCACTCAAGCCATAAATGGGTCTGCTTGTAACACCCCTTACCCGTGTTCTTACCGAAATAGAGTATGAGGTATTACTAGAACCCAAACACTTAAATTTTTTTTTTTGTAAAAATTTCGGCAGCATTTCTGCTTATTTTTACATAAAACCCCCTGCAGATTTCCAAAGACAATTTCAACCAACTTCAATATTTCCAACCAATTACAGTTATATATATTCAGACATAATTTATCCATTAATAAACTCCAACATATTTAACCGAACAATACTATATATATACATATTTATACCACATTACATAAAGTCATCTATACATGCCATTTTTCAAAAGTATTGGTTGCAAAATGCCCAAAAGATGATGATGATAGTGAGGATGATGTCCTGACTCCGTCCAATTCCCGAGCTGATTAATATCACTATAAAATAAAAGAAAAATAAAGAGGAGTAAGCTTATAGCTTAGAAAGTATGTATGTAATCGATAAATAAATTTCTAGAATAATATCATATATAATAAAATTTCTATCACACATAAATCTATCATTTATTCAATTTCCAGCAAACTATTTTTCTGCATCATAGTCGCTAAATTATTTTTATCCAGAGCTACAGAACTCAAAATTAAGATCCGTGAATTTTTCCTGAAACTAGACTCATATACGTTTCCACCATAAAATTTTCAAAATTTTTGGTTCAGCCATTAGTAAATTTTATTCTTTAAACCTTCCCCTATTTCACTGTCTGACAGTTCTGACCTCTCCATACTAAAATTTATTTAACTCTTCGTAAAAAATTCAAAAAATGTTATAATTTCTTTCTCTTAAAAATATACTCATTAAGGAATTTAAAAATGTAAATTTCAAGCCATAATTATTTTTTTACAATTTTTGGTGATTTTCCAAATTTGGAACAGGGGATTTCTAAATCAATCCAACCCTGTCTCAATAAAATTTAAATATCCCCAAATATACAACTCTTTTGCTTACTCTGTTTCTTCCATATGAAAATAGACTCATTCAGCTTCAATTTCATTTATTATTCACCCTCTAACTTAATTTCTCTAATTTTTGGTGATTTTTCAAACTAACATCACCGTTATTGTCCAAATCTGTTCTATTCCAACATTCCTTATTCACATAGCACTATAACCATTTATTTTATAAGACAACGCAAACTTCATCACTTCAATCACTTTTCACAACTTATCACATTCCGATCACATACTCATATTTCATCATCATGACGGTATAAAAAAAATAATATTCGGAGCTTTTCACACAGTACTACTCATATTATTTTTATCATTCGATACACGTAGTAGCCTTCACATAGTACTACACACGTGATCAGTTTTACAGTTCACGTAGTAGCCTTCACATAGTACTACACACGTGATCAAGTTTTATAGCTGACGTAGTAGCCTTCACATAGTACTACATACGTGACCAAAGTTTTCCGGTATCCATAGTAGCCTTCACTTAGTACCACACATGTAACCATAGTTTACCGATACACGTAGTAGCTTTCACACAGTACTACACACGTGCTCAAAACTTCTTGGTACACATAGTAGCCTTCACTTAGTACTACACATGTGACCATTATTTATCGATACACGTAGTATCCTTCACACAGTATTACACACGTGTTCATCGATATCCTTACTCAATTTGTTTACTATTACGACAGTTTCACAAAGATTCTTACTTTCCAAATATATTTACAATTTGTCCAAAACACATTATAATATTGATCCTTTCATGTATATTGCCATGAAATATAACAAAAATAATTATAACAATGTATTAATTACATACAACTTACCTCGATACAAAATGTAAAGATTTTGCAATTTAATCCTCAATCTTCTCTTTTCCCCGATTAAGATTGATTTCTCGTCTTTCTTGATCTATAACAGCAAATTGAGCTTCTTTAATATTCACATTTATTAAAACAAGCTTCGACTCAACTTTTATAAAAATTACAATTTTGTCCCTAAACTTTTGCATAATTACATCTTTGTCCCCAAGCTCGAAAATTAAATTTCACACCTTATTCTTATGTTTTAGAACATGATGAACACTTTTCCCTTCTATGGAAACATCAAATTCTCACTCTAACATACACTTATGAACAATAAATATTTTTACTAATTTTGTCGATTTACTCGTTTTTGCTTAAAATCACTTAGCAAAAGTTGTTTAACATAAATTCTAGCTTCATATTCCACCATAAAATAGAAAAATAAACACATTTCACCTATGGGTATTTTTCCAAATATGAGCCCTAACATGAATTATTGATAAAATAAGCTAAACCGAGCTACGAGGATTCCAAAAATGCGAAGAACATTAAAAACGAGGCTTGGAATCACTTACTATGGATCTTGGAAGCTTGAAAACCCTAAATATGGCTTCCCCCTTGCTGATTTCGTTCACTATGGAGAAGATGATGATTTTTGTCATCTTTTTCCCTTTTTATTCTTTTTATTACCAATGACCAAATACCCCCATTTAAAAAAATCTATTTCACCCATTTCTTATGTCTATTTTTGTCCATCAATTAACTAATAGTCTAATTACCACATAAGGACCCCCAATTTATAATTTTATAACAATTAGATAGTTCTAACATGTAAAACTCAACTTTTGCACTTTTTACAATTTAGTCCTTTTGACTAAATTGAGTGCCCAAACGTCGAAATTTTCGAACGAAATTTTTACGAAATTTTTTCGTGAAATTTTAGACCATAAAAATATAATAATAACCATATTTTCCCTTGTCAGATTTGTGGTTCCGAAATCACTGTTCCGACTAGGCCCAAAATCGGGCTGTTACACTGCTCACACAAGCTGACGGTCAAAATGTAGCTACACGATACCGCTCACACAAGCTGACAAGTATCTACAACAAATGTTGGAACTCAGCCATCGGTAGGACATTCAGGACCAGCACCCGAAACATGGTAACTTGAGCATGCTCACACCAGCTGACGATCGAAATGTAAGCTACTAAATTAAGTGGGTGATAAAAATAGTAATTATTATTAAATTTCAAAGTGGGATTAGATTAAGGGACTTATTAAATAAATAGACCAATATTTATATGGGTTTCGATAGTGGATGATTATGAAGGTATTATATATATGATATGTATGTTAACTATATTGAAACAATAAAGTTAGTAAATTATACTAGAATAAAATAAAATGAAAATGAAATGAAAATGATAATAAAATAAAAGAAACAAATAGCTTAGTGGGGGAAGAGAAAAACAAATTTAAGCTTCATTATTTCTTGCATGCCAAACTTGGGAGGGGGAAGAAACATTTTTAGCCTTAATCTTTAACCCTTGGAACTCAAATTGATCAAGAAACGAGTAAAGTGGTCGTTAACCGAGGGAAAGAGAAAGTTGTCGATTAATCAACCTTGACCACTAGAAACTATTGTAAATTTTGTAAGTTTATAGCCTTTGAACTCGAACTCTATTTATTTAATTTAAATAATTAATTATTACTTTGATATCTTAATTATATTTATATGTATGCAAATGATTAAATTATGAAATGAGAAATTGTGAATTATATATATGAAGTGTGGCATTATGAAATGAACCAATGAATGATTAGAATTTAAATTGTCGGTTTACCCGACTAGAGCTGGGTGCAACTCATTGTTGGTGCATCCAACTAGTGCAGTGCACAATTATTGTCGGTTATCCAACTAGCGCTGGGTGCAATCTTTGTCGATTTATTCGACTAGTGCTGGGCACACCATTATATTTATTGGTTTATTAGACAAGCGCTGGGTGTAACCTTTGTCAGTTTATTTGACTAGTGTTGGGCACACCATTATATTTGTCGGTTTACCAGGCTAGTGCTAGGCTCAACTTGTATCGATTCGTTCGACTAGTGCTGGGCACATCTATCGTCAGTTATCTGACTAGCGCTGGGCGCAAATCTCTGTTACGATTTATCCGTTAGGCACTGGATGTCATCCACTAAATAAAACGAACAAATCAAGTATAATCAAAACATTGAAGAAGATTGGTAAATGAAAATTATTAAGAAAGATATATATAATTATGTATACTCGGGTTGAATTCAATGATAACCAAATTGGATTAAGCTTTATATGAATTAATTTATGAAATGATGGTTATTAAATGAAATTGTAGCTCTTTGAGTCAAGTAAAGTATTCGTTAATTGATCGTTACTTTATGTGCAGGTTAGGTACCTACTTTTGATTGACATTTCGGCATCCAACATCAATCCCGAACTCAAGTTGGTGATATATTTCTTTTGTGTCTTGGTTTGTACCTAGGTTGTCAATATTGAAACTATGATCTTTTGATTATGGTCAATCCTAGTGAAGGTTACTTGTATTGAATGTAGTTATATAAGTTGTGAATGATGTGTTACTTTAAAACATAGTTATATATAGAACTTTGGAGTTATTTATATAAATGCTTTCACATGGTGGTTATTCTAGTGAATTGGTGACTTTGGTATTAGGCTATTGATGTGCTTGAATTAGTATTAGAAGAAAGTCTATATATATGTACCCATGTCTATATATATATATTTGGTTATTTGGTTGATGTTAGAATGTGAGAGCTTGGTTTGAGTTATGTGTCTATTTATTTTGCTTTATTGAATGTTAAATTCTTGTTGAGGTGCCTTTGAATGGCACATTGGTTAGGCACATGAATTGTAGGATTTTGATATGTATGTTTTGTTTTGTTTTTTTACTTGTTTGAGGATAATTTTGGTCATGGTTTTAATGTGATTTTAGGTTTGGCTTGGGAATCAAGATAGATGTAAAAATTGCCTTGTTTTAGAAGTAAAATTTGGTGCACACAGCCATGTGTCTCACACGGTCTATCTACACAGCCGTGTGTCGTAATGTTTTAGGTGCAGGTTTTACACATCTTGCGACATGGCTGTGTGACCCAACATTGAATGCACACATAGACGGACACACGGGCTGGGTCACGACCATGTGTCTAGATTTCAAAGTCTACTCAGTTTCGGCTGTGACACACAGCCGTGTGTCCCCTGTTTCCAAATTTTTCAGCGTTTTCCTAACTTTTCCATTTTGTTTCGTATCAACCCAGAATGTTTCCAAACTATTTTTAAGTCCCCGTAAACTCAATTCAAGGCTCGTAAGTGTAGGTTTGTTTTAATTGCAATGTGATTAATTTTTTATATTCATGGTTAGATATTTATGAGTAAGTAATGATAAAGGTTTAAATTGACGTCGTAATATTCCGTCACTCGACTTCAGCGACAGAGATGGGTTAGGGGTGTTACAGTTACAGGATTTTATAGATCCATTGACAGACTCCCAATTACATTACTCTACCATTAATCAACACTTTTACTTGTGGGAGAGAGGTAAGTTGAACATTAATAATTCTCCACACATAATATAAGGTAAGAAATGTAATGAAACATTAGAAATTGATTTCAGAAGGCATACAATAAAGGTTTTTGATAAATATGCTACTAATTTTTTTCCTTACAACATGCTTTCTCTTTGGTCAAATTTCATTAAACCTCGATCTGAAAGTTCAATTGATTTAAGCATTTTACATATTTTCTCTTGCAACAAAATTTTCTATCTTGACCTTTAACGATGAATTTTTACATAATCTTAACATTCTTAATTTTTATAATTATGAGAAATTGTTGACTCATCGCTGGAAATTCTTATGGATGACCATGTATATTCAAAGAAAGTTACATGTTATTTTTTACTTAAACACTCATGTGCCTAATAATTTTTTGTTTAACGTTGATAGTTTGTTTTTGAAAGAGAGATACTTGATCCATGCTCATTTGGGAGATCCAAATCATATTTTTTATCCTAGAGATAGTTTTGGTGCACAAGAAAGTTTAGGTAAGTATTTTTTCATTTTATTGTTATTTTTTCTAATTCCTTTTCTTTTTTTATAACTAAATATTCAGGGACAAATCTTCTTGAGGAAAGGGGGAATGATGCGAGTCTCGAGGCCCAATTTCAGTCCCATGGATGTGATAGGCTCACATTACCTCAAGACCCAACAACAATGTCAAAGGCCAAGCAAAATCAAACCAAGATTCAATCCAATACAAGATTCGAGGACGAATCTTTTCGAGGAAAGGGGGAATGATACATGCATGGATGGGGTGAAATTTATTAAATTTCATTCACCAAAGCTACCAATTTTCAAGCTTGGGAAATCAATAGACTTGCAATGACTTTTTGGATGAGATCCTGCCATTTTTAGGTTAAGATGTTGTCATAGAGTTCGAAGCTCTATCTCTTAGATTTAAAACGTACTTCGAATCACTTGATTTTGAGTTTGAGAGCTCAAGTTATGACTCTCTTAGTGAAGACTGCGCGAGCAAAATTTTTAGATGGAATTATGACAAGAATTACGAGTTTTGGGCTAATTCGAGTTTAAATCATATTGGGTTCGGTTTTTAGGCTTAATTTTTATTATATATGATCCCAATATTGTATTAAGTTATTTAGGAGTTTTGTGTAAACAAGACAATTTAGTTTAAAATTACTTCTTGTTTAGGTTAATTAGAGTTCTAGTATACTTGAATTTTATTTAGATTTATTTAGCTAGCCTATATAAAGGTTACTTCATTTTTCATAAAGAACAATTGTTTTCATTAATAAAGTTTTCAACTCTAGAAGTTTGTTTCTTTGTATAAGATTTCTTTCTTGTAATTTTTAGAAGTAGTTTTCTTTTCGATTTTCTTTAAGGAGTCGGTTGCGGGAATTCATTCTTCAACCTTCAATTTGTCAAGGATTATTTCTTGGAAGGTTGATTAGAGACATTAATTGAGTTTGTTGGGATTTATAACTCAAAGGGTTCAATTGGACATTTTTCCTTCTATCCATCATATTCATCAGTTTACTCGTCTATCTTCCACTTTGTTCTTTTTTAATTTCTATTTCTTATTTATTTATGATTTTTATTTTTTTATTCTCAAATTTCTTCTTTTATTATTTTCGATTTCTTTATTACAAATTTTTTTTATTTCTTCTTTTATTATTTTCAATTTCTTTATTACAATTTTTTTATTTCTTCTTTTCAGATCATATCCCAATATTTCCTTCTTGAGTCAAACAACATGAATTTGATCATTCTTTCGCTTCCTTTGCCTCACTTACGTATCACTACCAAACTTTGTACTTATTAAAGTATTCTCATAGGATATAGGCTGATAGGTCATCTAACAGTTAAGTTTGTCTTGCTTGACCTTCTTTATGCTTCTCTAGGGCTCAAATTCTTCTTTATGTGATAGAGAGAGGTTTTCGCCATTCACTTCTAGCCATATATTTGTTTTTACTTTTATGTAAGAATATAATTCATCTAATTTTCAAAATTTAAAATTTAGGTTTAATTGTTAAAATTCTTTTAAATTCGTTAGTGTGACATTTTAAAATAAAACACACTATTAATAGCTATGTAACAAAAAAAAACACAATAATGAACTTAAATTTAGCAAAAGAATTATAATAATGTTAGCAATTGACATTGCATTTTTAAATCACAAAATTAAGGCTACTAATTTTTTTGAAATAAAAATAAAAAAGGTTAAAAACTAAATATAAAAAGAACTAAGAACTTGAAGCGCATTTTAACCTATATAAAATTGGGGGAGGCCTTAGGTCTTAAATATTCAAGTTCGAGA
This sequence comes from Gossypium hirsutum, assembly GCF_007990345.1. NCBI lineage: Eukaryota > Viridiplantae > Streptophyta > Magnoliopsida > Malvales > Malvaceae > Gossypium > Gossypium hirsutum. Next base: position 25,855,789 of record NC_053440.1, on the reverse strand, counting down.
TCTACCATATGTAATTTTATGTATAAGTTTTCGAGTTCTTCATGTGCGGTTGATAATACATGGGTGGATATAAGCCAAATTAATTCAGTCAATTTATTGGCTTTAATCTGGATTACATCGACTCTTTATCTATTTGTAGTATAATAATTAACTAAATTATCCATTTGCAATAATTTAATACTTATAATTAATCAAATTTATATTTATAATTAGACTGTATTTTACTTGCTAAGCTTACAAAAAGCAAATATCTCCTAAATTTAAATGCTGATATATAAATAATTTAGCGTCTGTTTTAGGGCAATTTACCAATAAAAGCCCTTTTTTTTCAAAAATTACTGAAATGGGCCCATTATTTAATTATTTATCGGAATGGTCCTTTTTCCCTGAAATCGCGTCCACGTTAGCGCGATGTCAGGGTACGCGCCAGGAAATCGCGTCCATGTCAGCGCGAGTTGCTGACGTGGCAGCAAATTGCACCCCCAAGGACGCGATTTGCTGCCACGTCAGCAACTCGCGCTGATGTGGACGCGATTTCTTGGCGCGTACCCTGACATCGCGCTGACGTGGACGCGATTTCACGGTTTTTCCCACGTTAGGTTTTTTTAGCTTTTAGGGTTTAGGTTTCAGGCTTTAAAGGGTTTTTAGGTCCTGGAAGAAATAATTTTGAGTTGACGTTTCTGATAAAATAGTATAAAATCGCTTCTAGCAGGATGCTATTTGAGAAGAATTTATGAAATCGCGCCCTCGTGGACGCGCTTTTGCTACAGTAGGTCACGAAAGAAATAATCATTTTTTTTATGTTTCTGAGCAAATAGTATAAAATCGCTTCTAGCAGGATGCTCTTTGAGAAGAATTTGTGAAATCGGGGCCTCATCAGCGCGCTTTTGCTACAGTAGGTCATGTGAGAAATAGTTTTTTTGACGTTTATGAGCAAATAATATAAAATTGCTTCTAGCAGGATGCTATTTGAGAAGAATTTGTGAAATCGCGCCCTCGTGGACGCGCTTTTGCTACAGTAGCATGTTTGGGCTGAGGCTATAAATTAGGTAAAAAATGTTCTCAGAATGCATAAGTCACAGCAGACATAATTTAGAGAGGCTAAGAAGGTTAGAGTTTCAAATATGAGTGAACGTATTAGTGTTGTTATTTACTACGATGGTAAGGTTTGCCACACCGAGAATGGTGTTGTTTTTTTGTCGGAGAATACGGTGCGACTGGTTTTTAACCAGAACATAGATTTGACAGAACTTCGTAAAAGGATTAGGCATAAAATTTTTGGAACGACCCCAATGAAAGTTCTCTCTATCACGTATCGATTTTGTTCTTCTATTGATCCGGTGACATATGACTCGTTCGACATAAAAGGTGCTCGTAGCTTGGAGGCAATGGTGTAGACTCATCTTGCTAGTGGAGCACCTTATATTGAGTTATATGTACAATTTACATCGTCAACTGATGTACCCGCGACCGGTGTTCAAGATGTATACACCACCCCTGGCCGACACTCGGTCAGCGGGTTACAAAATACGGAACAACCCATGTTCGGTAGCAGTGTCGAATGCACATCCCCTACAAGACACTCTGTCGGTGGGTGGGACATGTACGTCGGTGGCTCGATGTTTGATGCTAGAAATACGTACTGGGGAGCGGCATCAAGTTCTAGCGGGTGGCAATCTACATCCAATTGGGGACGTTATCAAATGCCCAGAAGAAGGGATGATGTACTCCCTACGACGTCAACCGGTGAGGGGACCTCGTACAGTGCAAATGATTGTGGGTTAGAAGATGACTCCGATGTGGATCCACCTCGAGAGCCCGGGCCGGATGGTGCAGAAGTTGGCTTATTTTCTGAACCGGAGCCTATTCTAACAGAAGCTGAAGGTGCTGACAGGAGTTCAGATGAGGAAGAAAATCTACGATTCAGAGCATACTCACCTCCAGCCCACATGCTTAATGTCGATCTGTCTACAGATAATGCGTTAGAGTTTCCAGATCTACCACACCGGTTGCGTGATCGTACAAGTTCGGGGGTAGATTTCGGTGAACTTGAAGTTGGTAATCAGTTTACCAACAAGGATAGTTTTATTGGTGCTTTGAAACAACATAGCATCAAAAAATGGCGTTAACTACCACGTCATTAAATCAAAATCTGATAAGTTTGAGGCGAAGTGTGCGGTGCAAGGCGGCACATGTTCATGGAAAATCTACGCCTCGTTAAGGAAAAGGACAGGGTTGTGGGAGATAAAAAAGTACAAAGGTCCACATACATGTGCTGCAGTTACAGTATTGACTGTATCTGAATAATGCTTTTATTATGCAATGTTGCATTATTTAATGTACTCCCTTTGTAGGTGTTTCACAAGATCATCCCAAAATGGATTCAGCTATGTTAGCTAGCTTGATACTGCCCACGATAAAAGCAGATCGTATGACTTCAGTGCCGGTGTTAATTGCCAATATCCGTAGCCAAATGGGGTACACGCCCTCTTACCGCAAGGCTTGGATAGCTAAGCAAAAGGCGTTGGAGAAGATGCATAGTGGGTGGGACGCCTTATATAATGAAATATGGCAGTGGTGTCAGGTGCTAGAGAGATACGTCCCCGGTGCCATCACAGACCTTAAAATGGAACATGTGTACTACAACAGTCGATTGCTACGTGGATGCCAAGTGTTCAAACGCCTATTTTGGACCTTTAAGCAATGCCAAGACGCATTTCCATACTTCAAGCCATTGGTACAAATTGACGGTACCTTCATGTTCGGTAGGTATACTCATCGGCTATTGCTTGCAGTGGCACAAGATGGCGGTGGGAGAATTCTTCCAATTCCATTTGCAATAACACCGGGGGAGTCGTCTGATGACTGAGATTTCTTTCTCTCTAGGTTAAGGAGGCATGTGTGCCCCCAACCTGATATCTGTGTTATTTCAGATCGGGACGCCGGTATACTAGCTGCATTTGATCGAGAGGGAAGCTTATGGCAGCGCACACACCATAGATATTTCCTAAGACACGTTGCTTCGAACTACTACAAGCAATATCCATCTAAGAGCGAACGGCGACAAATGACCAACATGGGTATTTAGTCTATATCTATGTTATTTCGTTTGTCAATTTGAATTAGTTTTATTAGTAGAAGTGGTATAAATTATTCGCTATGATATTATATTGGAAGGGTATGAAATAAATAAAGATCTTTTTCACAAGATGTTGGCAATTTTACGATCCCAAAACGGAGAAGGGGCGGACTACCTTTGTAACATATGTTTCGAACAGTGGGCACAAGCATACGACGGCGGCCTACGATATGGCCATATGACGTCGAACCTAGCAGAATGCATAAATTCTGTTCTTAAAGGAACGCGCCATCTACCGATAACATCGGTTGTGCGAGAGACATATTTTCATTTAGCGGCGCTATTTCCAAAGCGAGCAGCAAGTTATACAGGCTAGATGCAGGGAGGCCATGTATGGTGCAGTAAGGTAGTTCAAGAAATTAACAAGGCCAAGGCGAAGGCAAACACCATGCACACAGTGTGTCACGATCGAGACAATTTATGGTTTCACGTGACAGAGTTTGACAGATCGCATCAATGTGTTGTTGGCGGGCAATATCGTGTACACTTTCGAAATAGGACTTGTGACTGTGGGATGTTTGATGCACTTCGTTATCCATGCGCTCATGTTATTGCAGCTTGTCAGAAACTCCGTCTGGATCCGATGAGTTATGTGGACGAAGTGTACAAATTAGAAAACATGTACAACATATGGAGACACGTTTTCCCACCAGTCCCAGATGAACGTAAGTGGCCGCCCGTATCTCTTGCTCCTTTTAAGCTGTTATCGGATAGAGAATTACGTCGCAAACCAAAGGGTCGACCTTGCTCGAGTAGAATATGTAACAATATGGATATCCGAGAAACAGCCAGTCAAACGAAGTTGTGTGGATGGTGTAGGAATCCAGGCCATACAAGTCGATCATGCCCTAATCGCAATAGTTGAATGTAATTGTAAAAAAATTAAGTTTGTGAAATTATTAATTGATAAATTGTATTAAGTCAAAAAATTGTATTAATGGTTAGTAAAATTATCAAATTATATAAAATTATTAATTGTTAGTACCAGTCAAAACATTTTTCCAAATCTATGTGAATGTAAAATTATTAAGTCAAAAAATTGTATTAATGGTTAGTAAAATTATCAAATTATGTAAAATTATTATTTGTTAGTACCAGTCAAAACATTTTTCCAAATCTAACATTACGTTAAGGTTAGGGTTTTTAAGTTAAGGGTTTAGGGTTTTTAATTAAATTAGGTTAGGGTTAGGGTTTTTAATTAAATTAGGTTAAGGTTAGGGTTTTTAAGTTAAGGGTTTAGGGTTTTTAATTAAATTAGGTTAGGGTTTTTAATTAAATTAGGTTAAGGTTAGGGTTTTTAATTAAGGGTTTAGGGTTTTTAATTAAATTAGGTTAAGGTTTTTAATTAAATTAGGTTAGGGTTTTTAATTAAATTAGGTTAAGGTTAGGGTTTTTAAGTTAAGGGTTTAGGGTTTTTAATTAAATTAGGTTAAGGTTAGGGTTTTTAAGTTAAAGGGTTAGGGTTTTTAATTAAATTAGGTTAGGGTTAGGGTTTATAATTAATTTAGGTTAGGGGTTAGGGTTTTTAATTAATTTAGGTTAGAGTTTAGGGTTAAATTAGGTTAGGGTTTTTAATTAAATTAGGTTAGGGGTTTTTAATTAAATTAGGTTAGGGTTAGAGTTTGTAATTAATTTAGGTTAGGGGTTAGGGTTTTTAATTAAATTAGGTTAAGGTTAGGGTTTTTAAGTTAAAGGGTTAGGGTTTTTAATTAAATTAGGTTAGGGTTAGGGTTTAAATTAAATTAGATTAGGGTTTTTAATTAAATCAGGTTAGGGTTAAGGTTTTTAATTAAATTAGGTTAGGGTTAGGGTTTGTAATAATTTAGGTTAGAGGTTAGGGTTTTTAATTAAATTAGGTTAGGGTTAGGGTTTTTAATTAAATTAGATTAGGGTTAGGGTTTGTAATTAATTTAGGTTAGAGGTTAGGGTTTTTAATTAATTTAGGTTAGAGGTTAGGGTTTTTAATTAATTTAGGTTAGAGGTTTAGGGTTAAATTAGGTTAGGGTTTTTATTACATTAAATAAACTTCTATTTTATTACATCAAATAATATCAAAATAACTCAAAAAAATTCTATTTTTTTACATAAAATAATATCAAAATATTTAAAATATTTGTACAAATAAATTTAAATACGGCAATCAATGTCTATGCCCGGGGGATTCAGTGCCACATGGCGGCCGTCGACGGTTATGCGCTAGATTCCTCCTTTCTCTAGCTTCCGGCGGCGGTTGTTGTTCCTCCGGTGGGGATTCTGGTTCTTCCGGTTCGGTATCTGGTTGTCGGACTTGGGACGATGATCCACCTTCAAAGAATAGTGTATGTGGAGGTGTTTGCATCAGGAACGGCGACGGTGTTTGAAACCCATACGTTGGTGGGATTGGTAAAAAGGAGAGCTCCCCGACGGCCCCCCTTGCGATCCCTCGTGCGCCGTTGGCCTATACATCGGCGGTCCGCTCGACATAACAGGAAATGGAGCTGAACCGGGCATTTGGCTCCAACCTGCCATAGGACGCAGAAAGGATACATATAAGGGTTATGATACACATAAGGGCTAGGAAACGCACCTGGCATCATCTGAAAAGGCGGTTGCGTGGGTATCATCGGTTGAACTGCTGCGTCGGGTGACTGCGTCAATGCTCTCGTTGGGCCTGGTGATCTTATGGCCGTTGATGATGAGCCAGGTGAATGTCTGGGCCTCGTTGAGGGGTTGCCTTCGTCTTGTCGTCTTGGATTTAGAGGCTCGCGCCTTACTCTTTCGACACGTATTTGCTGCTGCCTCTCCTCTAGCGTCAGTAAATACGGCTTGACATGGATCCTAAACCATGGCATGTATTCTGGAACGCACGATAACTCCAGAACGATGATTGGTTCCCGAGTAGGTAGATATTCATACCTATCTTCCCACATTTCCATGTACTCAGACCAGTATCTTGTCCAATCCGTATTCAATTACCGAAGGTCGACTTTGTGTTGATCGTCAAACACCTCAGGATCTACGGGAATCGGTTGTCTACATCCAAACTGTCGTAGCACTCTGTCTGTTTGGTGCGGCTCCACGGTTGCATAGTTGACCAACACGACTTTCACGTGCCAAGCTTGTGGATTTTGTAAAAACTCTTTCCGGGATTACTGCCCGAATTGCCGGATCCTCGTATGGTGTCTATTGAAACTATATGAACATGATAGAAATATTAGTTATATACATAATACTAAATACTAAATACTAAATATCAATCGAATAGCGAATGTATGGAAATATCTATTTGCAATAATACTTACTTCTGCTTCCGACCGTTGGTCCAATAGAAGCCGTATGTCTTCAAGAGAGGACGGTAATCGAGCATAACTTGCCAGATAGTTCCACCTAATTAAATAAATTTTTAGCATACTTTTATTTTTAAAAATCTACATAATAATTGTAAAATGTAATATAATAAAATTTATCTCGTTATGAGTGGGAATGTATATGGGTGGTTCACTCGAGGACGTAGAAATGGAAAGCGAAACCGTGCTCATAACTGCAGTAGTGACAGGCAACCTCCGATGTTTGCTCTCCTCGGTCGCGTCGCCCCGCACATCTCCCGATATAATGTTGCCAAGAAGGCAGACCCCCAACTCAATTCACCGACTGCTCTAAAATCAACGAGTTTTAGCAGCCATCTTAGATGTACGTTGCTCTGTGACGTGTCCGGCATCAGATAACCTCTAATTATTTGAAGAATGTATGCCCGAGCATATCGGATTCTTTCAATTTCGGTTGAATCTTCATCCGGATCAGGGAATGTGTCACATAACCAGCCCATCTCGACCTTACCTCCCTCCATTTTCTCCGGAATAGCGCCCAAAAGCTCGTAGCACACCGCCTCCCAATTGCTAGATTGGTCAGACCCGGTGACTGGGTGCCCGTCCACCGGTAATCCTAACTGCAGACTAACATCTTCTAGAGTGATAGTGCACTCTCCACATGGAAGATGAAATGTGTGCGTCTCGGGTCTTCACCTCTCGATCAACGCACTGATCAATTTCGGGTCCAACTTGCATCCCCGACCTACCGTCGCCACGTGCCAAAAACTCACTTCTCGCAGGTAGTTCTCTACCAACGGTGATGGAGGAGCATGCATATTCTAGATATTGCATTCCAATACCCGATCTTCAGACTTTTATAACAAATAATAAATTAATAATTGTCTAAACATGCATAAATAAAAAATTCTTAAATAATATTTAAAAATTAAATTTAACACTTACCATTGTCATTTGTTCCACCGATATGTGATGCCTATGAAGACAGTAAATGATCCGGTCATTGATGAAATCGTACAAATTTTTACGATTTATAAAAATATAAAAAAATTTTAAAATTATTTTAAAAATGAAATTGAGAGGAAATTGAAATTAAATATGGATTTGAGAGAATTTTGGAAGGAAATTGAGAGGAATTGAGAGGAAATATGAGAGATAATTTGTTTGTGAAAAAATAAAAAGGGGTGGGAGTATTTATAGTTTTTTTTACCGTTGGGGGGGCAACAGTCAAATTTTTGACCGTTGGATACTGTTCACGCGCGGGTCGAAATTGCGTCCACGTCACGGAATGGTTCTTTTCCGCGAAATCGCGTTCACGTCAGCACGAGTTGCTGACGCATACCCTGACATCGCACTGACGTGGACGCGATTTCGCGAAAAAGAACCATTCCGATAAATAATTGACCCATTTCAATAATTTAAACTAAAACTTTTATTAATAAATTGCCCTTTATTTTAATTTTTTCGAAATTTGAAAATTCAAAAATTACGCCAAATTTCACAAGAAAAATACAAAACCAAGCATCGGCCTCTTCTTGGTTCAATCATTGGCATAAGTTCAATAATTCCCCCCTTTTTCCCAATAATTACGCCTCCAACCTAGATTCTCTTTTCCTTTCAGTTACTCTTTTTGTAATTTCCTTTCCTTTCTTTTTGCCAAACACTGACGTGTACTCTCTTAACACCCATCCATCAGCCCCCCAATTTCAATTTGGCGGAATTTTCGCTAAATTAAGTTTTTCAAATCCAAGAAAAATCCTATAAATTCAAACCCCCTATCCTTTTATCTTCAGTGCTTACTCCCAAATCATATATATTTTAATTTTCAAATTAGGGTTTTTGATTCTGAGTGAAAAGGGGAAAAATGAAAGCTTCATTGAAATTTCGCGAAGAGAAAAGGCCAGTGTTAAGAGCGAAAATACCTCTGAGCATATTCGGCTTGCCGTTTCAATCAGGAATCATCGCAGGCGAAACTAAGGAGCTTACTTTAAATCTTTCTACCTTCTTCGAATCTGGACCGTCCATCAAGGTCGCCTACCGACCTAATGACACGTGGAACCCATTCTCTCTTATCGTCAAGACTGGAACTGGACCCTTCGGTTCTCCCATCTCCAGTTCTATGCTTATGAGTGCTGAGTTCAACCTCCTTGGCCATGGAAACCCTAGCTTCATGCTCCACTTCAAGCCTCAGTTTGGGGATTTCTCCATCAAGAAGTCACAGTCTTCGCTTTTCGATAAAGCCGTGAAGCCAAGAAATGGCGTCGTTTTGGAGGACGACTCGTCAATTGAAGTGGCGGATATGCCTGCTGTTAACGGCGATTCCATCAGGTTCTTTGCCGAGAAAAGAAAACTAGCGGATTTGAATTCGAGGGATATCGCGGGGATTCTGTCCGGAATGGAGGTAGCAGCGAGGACCACAGTGCCGGTGAAGGGAAAGGCGTTGGTCAAATTCCGGTGGGGAATGAGGATCCCGTCAGATATGAAGAGCGGTGTAGGCGGAATCGTTGATCCAAAGACTGGAGTTTCGTTGACGAAGATTCCATTTCTGGTGATGGATAAGATTGGTATCGAACATGTGGACGGCACCGATTCAAAGCAGGCAATTTCCACCGTCAGCAAATCGGGTCCAGGGGAGGCTCCGAATTCTGACGTTGCTGAAGCATGTTATACATTGAAGCGACAGTTGGAAGCTTTGCAGTCTGAGAATGGGTTATTGAAGAGAGCCGTGGAGGATCTCAGGCGAGAAATCTCCGGCGGAAAATTCGGAGATTTAAACTCTGGAAAGTATAGAGAAATGGAATGGGATGGGATTAGTAAATCGAAAAAGGAGAGAAGAAACAATGAGAATAAATCAATGGAAGGAGATTTGAACGAAGAGTTGAAGAAGGCATTGAAGGGAGCTGCTGGTGCTTGAAGTTGTCTACACATAATGTAAGCTTTGGCTTTGATTAGTGTTCTTGTTAAGCCTTTTATGTTTGGATGAGTAAGTAAGCAAAGTAGCATCAATTTTGCATGGGAATTTGTTTAGAACCTCTCAAGTTTTATTAAATTAATTGGTGTGGTTTGTGAATAATTCATTTGTAAATTTGTTTGTTCCCGATGAACATTATACTCTATATCTAATGAGTTGAGATAAAACTACAATAGTGAAACATGCTTGGATTTTTATCCTTCTTAATACAATGCGATATGAAACTAGTCAGTTGGTATCTAGAGCATACCTGGTGGAGTATTAAGGATTGGTGCTGCATAAGATTTAGGTCCAAACAATTGCCAAAAATTGCTTGTTAAACTTCTTTCTTGTGTGTCTGTATTACACCTTTCAAACAGAAAGTACTTGTGTTGAACACATAGATACGAGGTCCAAGAATGTGAAACTTTTTAAAAAAATCTAACTATACCTATGTTGGGTAGGTACTTGTATCGGACATTGACACTCAAGTTCAAGAAACATAGGCTGCAGTTTAGTGAGGAGGTAGTCTATTTGAGCTAATAAGCCTTTGTAAATTTTAGATATATAATAGACATGGTGCACGATATTTCAATCAATTTTAAGCTAGGGGTTCATTCTGTATCAAATGTACTTGTTTGCGCCAACATTTTTCTTCTGATTTATAAGCTAGTTTGTATCTCAAATTTGTACATTCGCTTTGATTTAATATGCTATCTTCTGTATGTGCAATTGTATTTAGGGATTGGCAATGGAGTAGGACTAGGACAAATATTGTTAAATCCATTATTGTTCTATGGTTGGCACGTCCTGTCTTACCACTCATCTTGTTTTACTATGGATGCATAATTTTGAAAATCATTATAACATCCATGGATGTAGGATACCTACATTTCTGCCGCACCTTGCTCCAATTCAATTTCTTTTTTGCTACTTATCTTTAATATTTTCAATTTTTTAAAGTTAAATAAATATCTAAATATAATTTTTCAAAAAATATTTAAACATAAAATATTTGAATTTTTTCTATATTAAGTTATTATATTTTTATCTTTTTAATAATTTATATGTATAATAATAAAATAATAATTTTATATGATGGAATAGGATAGGGTGAGGTAAGTAATTGTCATAATTGTTTCATACTTACTTCCAAAAGAAAAAAATTACTTTACTTTGCCTTGCACTAATATTTAAAAACAAATGCGTTTCATTCAGTGTGAATTAGTTCCGAATCTATCGGGGGATTTGAGTTTTGTCATCCTTAATTGTATTCATGAAATGTTTGAAGATTTTATTATTTATGCAATTAGCTGGTAAATGTAATAACATAAGAAAATTTTTATTTAATACATAACAGCTAAATAATTGTAATAACATCATTATTAGAATAGTTTGGTGTTGGATGGGCAAATGTCATGAACAAGTAAAATTAAAATATTAATTGTTGAGAGTTATGAATTTAAATATGGATTATAAATAGACATGAAGAATATAAATATATTTAATATATATTAATTTTTTAAAGTTATGTAGTAAAACTTTATAAACTTTTGATGTTTATGAAATATAATTAGTTCATAAAATATTTTTCAAAGGAAATATAATATTTAAAAAATAAAATTCAAATATAATTTTACATGTAAGTTTAGGAATGATATATTTGAAAAAAAATGAAAGTTGGGATTATTATTTTCTGAAAAAGGTTATAACATTTTCCAAATTATAAATTGTTTTAAGAAAATACAAAATGAAAATATATTAATTGAATTTAATCTGTAATTTATATAAAAGTATAAGTGTGAAAAAACTTTGAATTGAAGAATATACTTTTTATTGTTCATTAAAATAATAATTCATTAATATATTTAATATTTTTTAATAATTAATATTAACCTAGAAGGAAACAATACTTTTAATATTGTGAAAGAAAGAATGAATGAAGAAAAAAAGAGAATATATATATTTTTATTACTCAATAGGATGTTTACAATGTTTTGTGAAACTCTATCCATAATACTCGTATCATGTTGTAGATAGGAAGGAGTAAGATAAATTGTTCGAGAAAGTGGAGGAGTCTCTTGTAACAAAGAAGAGAACAAGAGAAAGATTAGCACTGAACAAAAATGTTAAAGCTCGAAATAACAGACTGGAACAAGAATTTAGATTCCAATATCTAATGAGAATTCGGTATCAGAGGGTGAGAAGGAGAAGACCAACACGAATGTCAGTTCAAAGAAGTGAAGTGCGGCAAATTTCTTGAACAGAATGAGGAGCTCTTCATCCAATAATGGACCATTGATAGAGATACTGAAGGGTGTGAATTCTGATAATGGTGGAGATGGAGAGCAGAAGAAAAACAGCAGCACTAAAAGGCAAGGATCAAATCTCAAAGCCACGAACACGTTCCGGGGGAAAAAAAGCAAAAGAGCGGGGAAGCCTAGCAAAGAGTGCAGGACGACCGCGGAAGCGAGCAGCAGCAGAGCGGCCACCCCGTCAATATCTACTAAACGAGGAAGGGAAGTTGATGAGAACAAATCAGGTACTCGACATGTAAAGAAGCGTTCTACAAAGTGAAGAACATATTTACTATGTATTCCTTTTTTGGTTTCCCTTTTTGTAAGCTTAGTGAGCACCAATGGAAAATAGAAAATTGTGTGGTAGGAAGTTAAAATTATATTTTGCTTATCGCAAGACTCTTTATTTGTCTAACACAGGGTGGAGAATGTCTAGCAAAGATGTCAACTAATAATAGAATAATGAGTTAATGGAGCTAGTCTTTACCAATCTGTTTGCATACACAACAATTGTTTTTGGGATAGAAAAAGAGATTGTAGAGTAGATTCAAATTCAGTGGATGAATAAATTTCGTTCCACTACTTGTTTCAAACTCGCAAATTCTTCGACTTTGCCATATAATATCACTGTGTTGTTACAATAAAACAAGATTTTTTACTAGCTCTAGAGTGAAATTGTAACCAAATGTGTAATGGGTCCATCATTGAATGTATTTGTCATCTTCACCCTTTTTTTCTTCATTATTGTTCATTTTTATATTGTTTTTTAGGAATATTTTAACATTCAGTGGTCAAATTCAGTGCTATGTTAAATTATCACAGGAGTACATGTTTTGTATGTCGGAAGGGAAGGACCGCAAAGTACAATGAACAGTATCTTGGCTTCTATTGGTGTTGGGTTCAAGGTTGTGAAGTTTGACTAGGAAGTTTATTTGCTTCTTAACCTAACTAACCCATTTAATACAAAGAAGTCGATGGCCAAGGAAGATTTTTTCGTTCTATAAATACTCTACCCATTTCTCTTCTCATCCCGTCGAAAATACTTTCAAGCTCTCCCCTTTTTTGTTTGTTATTTTGTACTTTTTGGGGAGAAAAATGACTGTTAATGTTACAAGAACATGTAGCAAATTATGTCGTTAATATAGTAAAACTTTTATTTTTTTTAACTTGTAATTTTAAAGAAAATGGTTTTAAGATTTTCGAAGGTAAATATATATATATATATTTTTTATTATTTAAACAATATGAAGATTGATTTGTTCGTGCAAAAAACATAAATTAAAATTTTTGAAGTTAAGGGACATATAGTAGACCACTTGAAGAGTGTTGGCTTATACATGACATCTACAATGACAAATTTTATCATGATACAAAAGTTGCTTCCGCATTGTTGGAAAAATGGAGGTTAGAAAAGCATACATTTCGTTTTTCATGTTGGAAGCAACTATAATACTAGAAGTCATTTTAATAACCAACCTTCTAATTTATGGTACTAATTTATGGTAGGCAATAATTGGAGTAGTAGCATTAACGTAAAGTATGAGCACGATTAGTTGTTGGGTGTTGAATCATCTAAGAAGAAAAAAAAACGAATTAGTTCAAAATCAAATGAAGCACATGATTGGAGAGACTTGTCAAACCAACCTCTCCCCTACATCTAACTGTGGAAGAGATGGATTAATATGCCAAAGTTTAGATGCTTTGGATGGTAGGAGAAATGTTGTTGCCAAATTCTAGTACCAAGGTTGATACCATGTATCATCCTCTACTAGAGTCATTTCATACATCCAATACATTCAATTAGGTTTTAGCAAATCTTCGGTTAGATGAGCTTGAATACACCTTAGCTCTATTCATCGATACATCATTTTTTTTTCTAATGAGTCAGGTGCAGATTTTATTTTTTTTATTGCTATGTGAAACATGTTATGGGGAAAAAAATATGCTGATCCAAGATCCACCATAGTTGAATCCGATAGAAGACCATCATCTACTAAGTTGTGGAACTTATTATAATGTCGATAATATTGATCTTAATACTTTGTTTTGTTTTGTTTTTGTTAGGGTTTAAACCCAAAAAAAATCATGCAAATTTGAACAATTGAATATAATGGTTTTTTAATTTTTATTTGTTTTTACTAATTAAGTTATGAAATTATTAAGCTATGATAGTTCAAGTTAATTAAAAAGGGTAATTGACTTCGCTTATATTTCTTACATCACAATTTATCACAAAAGAAAATAAAAATCAAAGTATACAAAAACCCAAAGCAACATCTAAGAAAATTACTAGTCTTTCCTCAATATTGCAGATTATTCTCACATACTATTGTATATTATTAGAAATGCAAAAGGTTTGATGTAAGTTGGGCATCCTCCATACAGATGAAGATCTAATCTAAAAATGAGTTAAATTTGATGTTACCAACACTTTGACATGTACTATGAGGCAAATCAAAATAGATAGATATACATTATGCATACTATCTATTGTAAAAATGTACTTTTAGTGTAGATAAAAAAAATTTAGATTTAAAATAGAATTTGACATGAATTTTTATTAATTATTTTTTTATACATTACTCACTTTTAGACATATTTTTTTAACCATTAAATTGAAGGAAAAATACATTTAAATATGCTTGAATCTACTTCTTTTTGTTGTTGAAATAATAATACAGTCAACTGAATTAAGACTTAATGAACTATTAATTAATTATTTTTTTTGGACATCTATATTTATATATTTGTATAAAACAGGATGATATATAAAATTTATGAAAGGTAAAAATGTGGTGAAATTTTTAGGTAATGAGAAATCAAAACTTTAGCAGCACTCTAAAACAAACGATGGGAAACCATCATTCCTTTCATTTACCTCCTAAAAATAATCAATCATCATTAATGATACACATTTCACAATTAATCCTCCAATACCCTTTTTCTCTCTCTTTCTCTCTAATCCCAATTCGTGACAAATGGATGCTGAATTGAACCATCCAAAAATCCTAAAATCCAGCGGCATAACTCTTTATTTGCAAGGTGCCAATGTTACCAACAACTCCATTTCTAAACACCGAGTGAAAATAATCAACCTTTGACATGTGAGGACATGGACAGATCTTAAACCTGCTTTATTCTGGCTGCTGATGTGATTTTTCTTCCTGGGTTTCCCTTGCACCCAGGTATGTTGCATTGATTATCTCGGTGGGTAGGGATCTTTGTGTTTATAAACTGTTGAGTTCCTTGAATTGTTTTTATTGATGTAAGGGCCCTTCTGCTCTGATTGAAGTTTTTTTCTGGAGTCTTGGTATTCTTTATTTTGAGTTTTGATGCTTTATATATGTATCAGTTTCTTGATTTTCTTCTCTTTCCGTCGCATCATGGTAATTGAAGCCATAGGATTAGCAAGCAGATCATTGATCTTGTGATTCCCAACAAATTTTGTTTTAGATAAGAGAATCAGAGAGTAGAAGTCAATGTTGTATTTTAGCGTCATAAAATTTTGACCACCTCAAATATTCTATTTGTTACTAGTTGCCTAGTTTTTCTTAACAACCAGATCTCTGAATTCATGGAACAATTTATACGACTACTTAAACGTCAGATGGGATGATGAACTCTCCATCTTTGATGGCTTAATTTTCTTATGTAGTAAGGACAATGTTCTGTTCCCTCAAGCTGTGGGTATGGGGTATACAAGCGATGAATATTATGAGATGGTCCAAAGGTTTTTCTTGAAGCTACTCACTTGAAGCTTTTTCTTGATTTGGTTGTATCATCATTTGCATCTTCCAGGGACGTCTTATTGAATACCATTTGAGCAAGTGTCTTTACTAACAGTAGCAGCAAATTGCCAGTCTTTAGATTCACTGAAATGCTGGGATTCAACCCATCTTTCTTTATATTGCCACTTTAACTAGGAACCTTTTGAATGAAGTTGTAGCTTATTTGATAGCCACTTTATCCTTTCTTTTTCAGAGAAACTGTGAAGCCATTACAGTACCTTGAATCTGATATCTTATTGATGGTTTACTAGTATAGAAGCTTGCATCTGTTCTGAACAAGCTGAAGTTAGCCAATTGGCAATAGACTCGAACCGCCAAATTGACACATTGAAGTTCCATCTTCGGGAACTCCTCAGCGAACTGCTTACTGTGGCCATGCATTCTCGGTCCCTCCAAAACCGAAACAATACCAACTATTGGTCATGCATCTACCTGTGATCTATTTTATCAGACTTAAATTGAATAATTTATTCTCATGAAATGTCGAATTACTTAGTCGCAGATGCAAATATGTCAATCATCTTATTGTGCCTGTGGCTTGCAGGAATAACATATGTTGTTGGAGACTGCAATATGAAGGAAGTTACGGAAAGCTTGGTTTCAACAAATACATGAAATCAAAACTTTTACATTGAAGAATGCCATGAATAGTTTTACATTCCAGTTCAAGTTCCCAACAACCACACCCTTTCTTCCAGATGATCATGGAAGGAGCTAAATTCGAAAAAAAAAATGAAAGAAAAGATCAACTAGTTATCTATTGCAATTTGGGTCCTACTACCTTTTGATGCAACTTTCTAATTCTTTTTAGACTTTCATACAATCCATGCCGAATGTCTACGTACTCACAGCTGCTCCATCAGTTGCCCATGAGAGTATGGTTGTTCTCCGTCTAAAAATCAAAAAGAGAAGCAAAACAATTAGTCTTCCAGGTGTACAGAATCCAGAAAAGGTTTTACCTTGTATGCACCAGAGTTGAAAATGTATAATTAGAAAGGAATTTGGTGCATTTAGATCTCATCATACAGTCTTTGACCACTGGATCAAAACCAAGTTGTACATGTCCAGTGTTGCATTCTTCATTCTATTACATTTTCCATGCAAACTAACAGTAATAATTCATCTCTATGATAACCCCCCGTGTTACATATTGCCCGAAAAAGAAAAAGAGAACAAAAAAAGGTAGGCTTGGAATAAATGGATTTATTTCAATCTCGATCAGTAGACAACAATGCTCTGGATGATTAATAGCAAAAATCAAATGGAATTAAAACAAAATTTATCTGAAATAAGATGTCAGTACTGACCATCTACAACATACAGAAGAAATGCAAAATATCACTATGTAGGCATATATTGGTTACCACTTTCACCATCAGATGCATCGGCAAGCCTCGCGATAGCATCGATGAGCGCTTGTTCATGTTCCTGCATTACACATATTGGTTAAGCTTGCAGTTCTAAGCAATGGACGTAAAGATATTGCAAGTTGTTTGAATCAATAACAAACATACTTTCAGCGTCTTCTTTGCCTTCTCAAGCTCGTGAGGATCAGGATGACTTGCTTCGAAAACCTTCTCCACCTTTTGAAAGAATCAAATCAAATTAGAAAAAAATAACATATGATGTTAATAATCTAAAGTTGATAAGTAATGGTATTAGTTGAGCTGGTTCTCCATAAATACCTCCTTAACTAGAGCCTCTGTGTTTAATAACTCGATATCATCAGAAAGTTTCTTCGCAATACCATTCTGTGGCGGCAAAGATTCTTTTCTATATAGGCCCTTCACTGAACCTCTTCCTCTTCCCATACCAGGAGCAGGAGCACCATGACTGAAGGATTTCTTAGCTCCATGGAAACCATGACCTCCTCGATAAGATATGCCTGGGTCCTCACCATCCCACCTTATGTCGTCTGGAGAAATCTGTAACAATCAGGAAATCAATATTGTTCTCAATAAAATGCATATGGGAAAATTATTTGCGCTAAGAAGCATTCCACTTTGATGAAGCAGTAAAACCATTGTCAGTCTTAAATAATCATAATAAATAAGATACCAAATAAATATAAATACCTACTCACTAGATCCTCCAATAAACAGCAAGAGATTGGTATGGTTTTTCTGGAATTAGCTTAGATTAGAAAAAATGGTAAATTAAGATAATGAAAGAACTTTATATGAGAAGCTCGGAAATGAAGGTTACGAGGAAATATAACACTATAATAGAGCACCACGCATTGAGGTCATCAAGAACAGAAATCGAAACATATAGTTCATAGGTATCTATAATAGCTCACTTCTTAACAAATTAGGAAGACATGCATAACCAACAACAAAATAACTAAACAAGTGCATAAAAAAAATGGCTACAAAAATAACACCAGATTCCCATCACTTCCTAGAAGATAAGAAACTAGAAAAGTTTAATAGTGCTTAATTGCATAGTAGCCGCGTAAAAACAATCATCCTGCCCCTTGCCCACAAAAACTCTCATGTCATACAAGAAAAGATTCATATTAATTACAACTGCTGGAAATGAAAAGCTATGTTACTCGGCATGGTATCAGATATGGGTTCATATAGACATGGGTATAGTTGAATTTTTTTCAAGTTTTTCCATGTATTCGGAGGATCCTTGGAGGCCATATACTGATATCCATGTGTTAGACACTAGTGCTGGACAAAGAAACTACAAGAAATATGAAAAGTCCGAGCAACAAAAGAGTGCAGTCAAATAAAAGCGACATTAGTTGCATCTGAACTATATATGTTATCTTCATTAAGGTTACTAATGTTAGTAACTGTACTTCATTACATTATACCTACAGCCTACAGGCCTATTTTTAGTAATATTCTAGAACAATTTGGTTTAGTTCAACATAATGCCTACCCTCAAAATATTAAAACACCAACGCTTTAATATTCTATAATAACCTAGTTGAAAATAACAACTAAAAAAGATTTATAATCAAAACAACTTTACTGTGTCAATCTGACTGATATTTGCTAGTTTTCAGAAAGACCTTTTCATTATCGAGAGAGTATGACTTTATAAGGCTTTAAACTTTCCTCCCCAAAACCAACCGACTTGAGCTCAAACAAGGCCTAGCTAACTTCCAAATTCTAATTTATGCCGTAAGACATATGTGGACACATAAAAACCAACAATCAGGTTTTATTTGCCTGTAACAAATTTCACTAATGTCGCAAATAACAATTTTTTAAGTGTTTTGAAAGGGAAGAGAAAGTTATCTGATTAGAAGAAGGTAGACTCTTAAAAGGTATTAAAATTTGGCATATGTATCCTGATTTTATTTTTGTTAAATGTTAAAACATTTGGTCTTTATGTAAATTTAGTAATGGAATTGGTGCCACTTAACTCTTGAAACTATACACAATCAAGAGCATTATATACAAAACATCAATATAAAAAATAAAAATCATATTTGTCAACACAAACTTTGCTGCTACACAAGGTAAAGACTAGAAAACACAACGAACTTTAAAATAAAAAAAATCATATCTACTTACCTCTTTGAGATCAACCCATTCCCAAGTCTCATTTGCTGTATTAATATCATAAACCAAAGCATGTCGACCCTGTAAAACAACAATAAAATATACCGTTGATGACTTAGCATTACATGGAATTAATACAAGTAATTCTAAAAGTCATTTTACAATCATTAGAAGATAATTAAACCATAGTGGATAAAGAATAATCCTTTTGAATAATCAGATTATAATTATGGAGGACTTTAGAACATTGATACTTCGCCCCAGCTCAAAATATTAACAGATTGCAGACAAATTAGTAAAACATAGATAAATAAAATACTTGCAGTATTGGGTAAAAATAGGCGTACTATGCAGTCAATCCTCTCTATAACAACTAAATGCACCAGCTTATGATGAGTCACAAAGAGAGAGACAGAAAATGCCTTTGTATGCCTTGAACATACCTCAGAGCGATTGTAATCAGTGATTACAGCCTCGTAGAAATGGTTGTCTTCAGGCCATCTTGTCCACACTTTCCTTCCAATTAAGGGATCAAAAGTTGCTCCTTCAGCACGTTCATTCGCTGAAAGGCTAGCGATAGTACCACGGTTATTGAATTGCCTATTTCCAGCAGAAACTGCAGCAGGATAATGCATAGGCTTTGCCGAGGATAAGCCAGGCAATGACTGACCCTGCAGGGGAAATTTTCAAGTAATACAAGTCAATGTACGCATTCACATTTCTATAACGAAATCATTGTCATTGCTTCTTGCATTTGGTCCAAGCTCCTAAAGCAGCTTTGCTAGCTAGCATCCAAAGAAGAAAGCTTAACACAAAGAACTACTAATAATGTTCTAAAACTTGTTATTCCACCAGCAATGGTAGGGAGATTTACCGATTGAGATGTCTTCTGTTTCTTGCGAGATGCTGAAACAGTTGGACTAGGCAAAATACTGTGGACGCTATGAGATGCACCAAGTCTCGCAGGCTGGTTCCCACCACTTTGCCTCCAGTCCCTGATACAATTGCCCATTTATAATCCATTAAACAGAATAATAATCAATCACTGGACCCTGAAGTCAGAGTAATTCATGAAGCATCCGAACCTTATCCTTCTGATAATATCATCAGCATTAACCTTAGTCAGAAGCTCTCTATGCTCATCATCTGACACCCTCAGTTCTTTCCTAAGTTCTGTTATCAGGCCTTCCTTTTCCTGAAGATGCCAGCATATGCCAAAGCATGGAAACCCGATCAACATGAAATAAACAGGAAAGCAAATTAAAACCAAGTCCAACAAGTGTAAATACATCATACCCAAGTAATGGCATCGGATTGAGCTTTAAAAGCACGCAGAACAGCACAGTAAGCTTCTTGCTCAAGTAGATGTATTTGGGCCTCCATGTCAGAATGCATCCTAGAATATGAAGCAGAACCTACAATAGATCTTCCATTTCCAGCAATATTACCCCTTATTGGAACTCTAGTTGGATGTGAAGGAGGCAAATCATCATCGGTACCTGTTGTCATTATAAAAACAAGAATGACCAAGCAGCATAGAGGCATCCAGGGCAATTAATAGTATTCTGATGCCCTTGTTTGCAAGGCTCAAAAGAACAGTTATAAGGAAATGCAATCGAACAAATATACATAAAAAAATATGGAAATAAATGGATTTATCATGAATCTTCTTGTATAGTAACAAAAAATCTAGCATAATATGGACAAAGAATTGAAAGAGAGAGAGAGAGAGAGAGAAAAGAAAATTGCTTTTTTCTCTCAAACAGAAAAAAGAAATTATATACTGAAGTTCTCTATATTTGAATCCCACTTAGAATTCAAATAAAAAATGTCGAAATAAAACCCAAAAGTTACCCAGAAAGCAAAAGCCAAACAACAGCCTTTCCGCAATGAAATTTATCAAAAAGTCAATGACCCCAATTAATTAAACCCTAAACCCTCATTTCTAATCTTACCCCCACCCAAAAAGAAAATGAATGCACCCATTATCCAATTTTCAAATATCGAAAGGAAAAAAAGGAGGTGAAGAAGAAAAATGAACCCAGAAACAGCAACATTGTTTAATACAACAATTATGACATTAATAAATGCAACATACCACTACTATCGCAAACTTCATAGTCCATACCGAGAAATAAAAAGACGAAGCAGTAAAAGATGTTCTCTTTGTTGAAGGAAAACACCAACCCACAAAAACCCTAACGAGAAGTTGCCCAGAGAGAGAGAAAGAGAGAAGGAAATTAAAGGAAGAAGCTGCCGACGATGCAAAAATCCTATCCAAATCCAAGTAAAGTACAGAGATTTAGAGAGAAAGTTGAAAGGTATGTATATGTTGGTTATTTCGAAAGAGATATTATTGAAGGCAGGGGTAGGGGTAAGAGAGGGCGAGGGAGGGACTTTTTGGACTTGAAATGAAAAACTTCACGGCTTCGCTTTGCATTTGTTTTGGAAGAGATTGATTTGGTTTGCTGTGTCCTATTTTAAAGTGTTCTCGTTTATAGATAGTTCTCGTTTAGAGATAGTTCCGGTCCAGTTCGGACATGTATTGTTCTGCTCCAAAGATCTTTGTTTTAGTCATACATACATATTTCACTCTATTGTCTTCCGGATTTCTATTATTGCTTTAGGCCTTTTGGGCTTGCTGCCTTCCTTTCTTTTCTTCTATCTATTTGGGTTTGATCTTTTCATTTCTTTAAAATTTCCGAGGATTTCTTTAGATAAATTATTAAAAAATTATAAAAAATATAAAAAAAATTAGTTGAATCAGTTCTTTTAGCTTGGTAAGTACCAATTCACGGGCTGATACCCCTATCGATTCTAGTTAAATCAACTGTGGCTTGTTTCGATTCTGAAAATCATGAAATAAAATAAAAGGGTAATTATATTATGTTCTAGTAATTACAAGGAACAATAATTTCCTAAATGTGTTTGACTAGTTTTGTAACGCCTTCCACCTGATTTGTCAGATTTGGATTTCGGGTGTTACTACACACAATACTTAACAATTTAACATAACAAATTACAATTTCCCATCTTTTTAAATTTTTTATTTATCATTTTAATTGAAAAACTTAATATCTAAAAACAGAGGGAGTATTTAAAAATACTTATTACATCAGACATGATACAAATCATTACAATAAAGAAGTTTGTTAACTATAGACACCACAACCTTATAAGTTCAAAAGAACTTAGTGAGCATTAGTATAAATTACCTTGGTGAATACTTTATTTTTTAAAAAGAACACATATGTGCCAATCTTTCTTTTGAACCCCTTAAATCGAGCAAACTCCACTACAGTTTTGATACACACATACACACTAACTATCATACTCTTAGTATACCACTTCTTTCTTTTCTAACTAATTGAAGATTCTTTCAGACATTTCTTAATTCTCTTGTTTACATATGTACTTCCAGGCAGAACATACCTTCAGAATCTATTTCATACAGACCACATCCTAATACTTGTACTTATCTCAAAGCAATTGTTCAGTAAACATAAATCATGGCCGAATACATACAAATTTTGGCGAATACTTATGTAGATCAGAAGACCATCAAACTATTAATCAAATCACACTCTGATTCAATACCACCTAACCCATACTAATAGTATAGTACGTAGATCAATTAGATGACTTCCATGTCATTTTACTCCAGAAACCCTGACGCTCAAAATAATCAATAATAAGATTTCATATGATTTCAGATAGTCATTATACCACCCAAATATGACAGATTCCATATAACTCTGATTCAACCATTTCATAACACAAACAAACCCACAATGAAAAATTCTTAGGTCACACATAGATATGAATATATCAATATCCAACATTATCAGACCATCATGGCGGATACCTTTATTAATATACAAATACACAGTTCTTTTCAAAAACTTATTCAATTATTTCACAAATCTTACTCAACCTTTAACCCTGAGCATATCAATACCTTATCTTAACCATACTTATTACAAATCTAACAGAATTTATCCATAATTTACCATAAAAATAGATATACATAACTTACCAGACATACATGACAAATCACGCTACAAGAGCCAAACATAACACGCCATAAAGGCATCATACAAACTCTTGTGTTTATTGTCCCTATAACACCCTAACCCGTATCTATCGCCAAAATAGGACTACAGAGCATTACCGTATAAACAGAACAATAAACCATTCAATTCATCCATCAATGCAAACATAATATAATTACATTCAATTACATTCATAACGTCCCTTAATCGAGTCCTCGAGGCCCTAAAAATACTATAGAAACAATTCAAGACTAAACCGAAAACATTTGGAAATTTCAAGAAAAAGTTAGAAAATTTGGACTGTAGGGGTCACACGCCGTGTGGCTAGGCCGTGTGTCTCACACAGTTGAGACACACGCCCGTGTCTTAGGCTGTGTAACCTTTGAAATAGGGACATACGACCGTGTCCTAGCCCGTGTCCTCGCCTGTGTAACTCTCTGAGTTCGGTTACACGGCCAAGCCACACGCCCGTGTGCTAGGCCGTGTAACACTCGAAATAGCCTCACATGCCCGTGTGCCAGGCTGTGTGTTAGGCCCTGTAACTGCCTGACTTGGGAGCCCTAAATCTACAGAGGACACATGGTCGTGTGTCATACACGGCTGAGACACACGCCCGTGTCTCAGGCCTTGTGGACCTATAATGAACCTTAAACAACAAGTTTACCATTTCAAGCTTACTTGGGTCCTAAGTAAACAATTTACCAACCAAAACACCTATTCAAAGTGACATTAATCAAGCCAAAAATATACCAAATCAACTTATTAAATGCCTAACCAATGTACCCTCAGGTACCACAAGTATATACAATTTTATATCAAAACAAATCTTCAAACACAACTTATCACTTACTCAAACCTAACATCTAATTCAATAACATCTCAAACATACCATATCTTAGCTATACTATAATCAATTCATCACCTACTAATTTGGCCATTCAAATATGCATCACCACTTTAATACATATTATTAAGACATCAAAAGTACCAAAAAGGTATCAACCAAAATAACTTATACAGCCAACTTTATACTTAACTATTTACATATCCAAAACATTAGTATCAACAGTCAAACCTATTACGTGCCATATAATCTGGAATAAACGTTCCAAAAACTACCGAGTTATGCTGGATAGTGTGACTTAAGTGCTGATCAGATCATCCAACCTTCCGAGTATAGAAATAAATACAACAATTCAAACAATATCAATTCAACAATGAAGGTTCCTTGTCATCCATAATCTCAACTGATAAATCACATACATTCAATTTAATACTCAAATGTATAGCAAATTCACCAAATTCATTAAACAAATTATCTTAACGAGATTTTCAATTCAAGGAACGACTTACAGATAGGAGCATATCGTCAGTCCAACCATAACACGCCAAATGCTCATACGAGCCAATCCCTCCAAAACACACCAAATGCTCATAAGAGTTGATCCAACTGAAACACGCCAGTGCTCATAAGAGCTAGTCTAACCGAAACACGCCAAACATAGAGTATAACACAAGAGTTCACAATAAATGCTGAATCTCGGTTTACTCTGGAAATAAATATATACATCTCTCCAAAGTCCTCTCCATTCTAATCCCCACAACACGCCATATCACGACTATACTCTATCCCGCATTTAATCCAATCTGAACATCAAATTCAATAACAAATCTCAAATAGTAATTCATTATCAACAATTAAACATGTATTGTATCATGTTATACTATTCAACAAATCATATAGATGTTAAATTTTAAACCGTACGAACTTACTTGGACTGAATTGTAGTAGTTACAGAAGTTCAAGAGCTATTTCACTATTTTTCCTTTTCCACGAGTATCTACGGAATCTTGATATGTAAGGTTCCTATGCTAACCGAATATGAAGCTTCAAAAATGGTGAAATGCTTTTAGTTTTTTAGTGGAACATCAAAAAGATGATGATAATTTTGGTTTTGTTTTATTAAACTTTAGTTAATTTACTAAATTACATAATCGCCCTTAATTAAAACCTTATAATACCACAATTTTAAAGCCTATTATGGTCCATTAATATCCAAATGGACTAATTATTATTTAAGTCCCTTTTTATTTCATATTTAAGCTATCAAATCAATGTAAATTCAAGATTTACTAAATTTTGCACCTTTTTTAGTTTAGTCATTTTTCCTAAATTAACTATCTAAACATTAAAATATCTTAACCAAATTTTAATACGAATCTAATGACTATAAATATTCTAAGAATAATATTTACGAGTCGATACAATAGAAATTTGTGGTCTCGAACCACTGTTCCATCACCATTGAAAATCAAGCTGTTATAGTCCCGACGGACTTCATCGAAGACGCCATGGATTTCTCCCTCATGAACTTATACAGAATTTTATGTATCGTGATCTGCTATTTCGATTTACAAATTATCGAAGGCTATACCATGAACAATCCATACACACATATTATATCATGTCATGGGTCTTAACCACATGGTCTTACACATATTCATGTATCGTGTTCTACCATTCCAATTTCATCTTACTAGAGGCTACACCATGAATGGTTCCAAATCATACCAAACTACCTTAGGCCTTTACCTCATGGTCTTACACTCATTTTCAGTCTGTGATATGCTAGGCTGGTTAGCAATATAACTACCCTACCAAAGGCTTCATAATAGAACATTAGCTCAACATTTACTTACCCAGATAATCACCTTCTTACTAACTCATATACCTCGTATACTGGACATTACCTGCACGCTTATCAAACACCATTCTTTTAACAAAACTACATATATTACAACACATCTCTCATCTTTACTATACCCATGCCCTTACCATTTTCCGTAGACTTCATCATCCCATTCATGTATGCATATATCTATACATGTTTCTTATTTGAACAATTCATATAAAAGAGTCAAGATAAAGACTCACCTGAATCTCACATACTGTAGTTTTAAGCTCTAGACTTAGACATCTTTCTCGAACCAGCAACAACAACTGCTTAGAGAACATAGATTCACTATTACAACTCTTATACATACAATTTACTTATCATCTCAATCGTTGGCAACCTTATGCAAAACCTTTTACTAAATGTTTTACTATTCGTATAACTCTTACAATCTTTTTTTTTTCAAAACTTAATGTGCAGAGCTAACGTACTTACCCAAAGATGAAATAACCACTAATTAAACTCAGAATCTTACCTTCCAACTTAATGAGGAAAAGATATCATTTGATTTAAGAAAAAGAATTAGAGAACATGTAAGGAAAAGGAATAACCTTCTTTAGAACCCATCTCACACTTATAAATATGACTGAACTTACTTAGTGGAACTTGTAATACCCCTAACCCGTATCCGTTACCGGAATAGGATTACGAAGCATTACTTGAGTTATCATTTTAAAACGAACAAAAATTATAAACATTTCAATTCATATCATTAATCATATCAAAATCAATCATAACATGCATATCGTCCCTTATAAGAGCCCTCGAGGCTCTAAAAACACATTGGAAACAAGCTGAGATTAAATTGGAAACATATAGAATTTTTCAGAAAACAATGAAAATTTTTAAAATTGTAGGGGTCACACGGCCAAGAGACACGCCCATGTCTTAGGCTGTTTGGGCATTCGAAGTAGGGACACACGACTGTGTCCCAGCCCGTGTCTGTACTTGTGTAACTCACTGACTTGGGTCACACGGCCAAGCCACACGCCCGTGTGCTAGGCCGTGTACCCTTCGAAATGACCTCACATGCTCGTGTGCTAGACCGTGTGCTAGGCCGTGTAACAACCTGACTTGCAACCCTTTGAAAGCTACAAGGGACACATGCCCGTGTCTCTACCCGCGTAGATGAAACATAGGACATTTCCAAGCCATTTTTGTCACCCTTTCATGCATGTACCAACAATTAGTTTTGCAGAATTGAACAAGCCATCAAAATGCATCAAAACTATGCATAATCGAGCTAATCAAATATGATACATTTGCATACAACCAAAATGCCCAGAGGGCACCTCAATATCAACAACTACACATAGATAATCATATATTCAATTTTACCAAAATGTTCACTAACTTCAGAGTAAGTTTACATAAAAATATACCATTTGATTTACCTATCAATAACACACCAAATGGTACCAAATGTGCCATTCAACAACTAACACTTATAGCCATTCATGACATTTATAACAAAAGTATCAAAACATCATATTTAAACATATCACCAGACCATTTATACATGCCAAAACTAAATCCATATCATCACTCAAAATGCCATAAACACAAGCAAGACCAATGGCTACTTTATCAACCAGAATATCTATACATGCCATTATAACCAAACATAGAAACATCCAAAAATATCGATATAGCCGATGGATAGTGTGATATAACTCTGACAAGCTTCCAGCTCGAACGAGCTTCTGATTCACTATAAAACACAGGAAATTACACAGAGTAAGCATAAATGCTTAGTAAGTTCGTATAATATAAAACACAACTTACCATTTCAACACATAAAAAGTAAGTTAAACATGACATAATCCAACCATAATTTGGCCAAAGCCTAAGCATGTACACCAAACATGTTAGCCATTTATACATATAACATAGACATCATAATCACGGATGAACACAACATTTAATCACGTATCATATACATATATCATCCATCTCAACTCTCAATATACCGAGTATTACCATTTCAATGAAATTCACATGTGTCCATGTCTTAGTTCGTATCGAATTCTTACCATTTCATTTCAGAATAATGCCCGTTGAACCATTTAGAATACCATTGGGTACACGGGATAGCTCACACATAGTATGCTAAATCATATAACTGTAATTCGTCAATTCCTATACATGTATATTCACACGAGCTGTGGAGTATCTGGAGCACATGCTGGACCTCAGCCATAGGTAGGACGTTAAAGACTAGCACCTGAATCATGTAACCCTAATGACATGTCATTTGTATCCTACGAATTCTTAAGGTTCAAACGGGGCTCGATAATAGTCGTACGTCGTTGGATATGCAAACGGTATGTACGTATAGCAATTCACAATACAAATATAATTCAATTAAAAACATATATACAAAATTTAATGAAATAAACTAACCTCGACGAGTAAACGTAGATACAAAGGTGACTAACTTGAGATTTTATCTTTGCCTCGATCTAAAGTCATACGAAGTTTATCTTGATCTAAACAGATAAATTTAGCTCAATTCAATAGGTATTTTATTCAAATCAACCCAAATTTACATTTTAGCAAAATTACAATTTTGCCACTATACTTTTGATTTCTTTTCAATTTAGTCCCTAGCTTATAAAAATGGAAATTCATGCAATTCAACCACAACCCAATATAGCCAAATATCAATTAGGTCCTTAGCAAGCACTATGTTTCATTTATTTCAGAATTCCACCATGTAAAATTTTTTATTTTTCAATTTAATCCCTACTTGACAATTTCACCAAAAATCACTTAACAAAAGTTGTTTATCTAATAACAACTAATCTTTTTCTTTCATAAATCATCAAAACTCATACATGTTAACTAATGGAAAAAGCTTAATAGTTTAATAGTTTAACAGTTTGACAAGTTAGTCCCCAGGCTAGCTAGATTAAGCTACAACGATCCCGAAAACATAGAAATCATTAAAAACAAAACAAAAAATTACTCACATGCAATAAGAATTGTGTTGGTCGAACCCTAGCTTCTTCAATGGCTTCTTTTCTCTTTTAATTTTGGTTGAAGGGAATGTTAAAGCTGATAACTTAATTGTTGTTTTTTTTAATAATATAACTGGGATATTATAAATAAGGGAATCAAAACAAAATAATGCCCAATATAATTGGGCTTGGTTTCTGCTGATTACACCATAAAGTAAAGGGTGGGCTACAAAGTTTGCCCAACAGAATTTAAACCAAAAAAGCAAAATCGAGAAATGAAACAAAAACAAAACTATAATATTACCCAGTTAACTGAGAAAGCTGGACGCAATTAAATCCCTCCTTTTCATTCTGAAGTGTTGTAACACCCCTTACCCGAGACCGTTGCCGGAGTCGAGCACAAGGCGTTCTCTAATTTAACTTACCAGTTCGAAGCATAAAAATTTGCTTTTAAAATTTATTTTACTGTTCACCAGAATGCTGTGCACCTGCACAACAGTCACTAATTTAATTATAACTCGAGTTTCAAAACTCAAAATTTAGATCCGTAAATTTTCCCTGAAACTAGACTCATATATTATCTTACCATAAAATTTTTAGAATTTTTGGTTTATCCAATTAGTACAGTTTATTCATTAAATTCTCCCCTATTTCATTGGCTCACGGTTCTGACCTTTATTCACTAAAAATCAATTTTCTCATAGTATGATTTTCATATGGTGTTCTAACTTGTTTCTACAGAAAATAGACTCACTAAGGAATCTATACATATAAATTATAACTCATACTTATTTTTATACAATTTTTAATGATTTTATATAGTCAGAGAAGGGGACTCCAAAAACCATTCTGACCCTGTCTAACCAAAATTCAAATATCTTAGAATATAAAATTTCTTTACCCACACCATTATTTTTATATAAAAATAGACTCGATAAGCTTTAATTCTATATATCATTCGCTCTCTAATTCATTTTATATTATCCTTGGTGATTTTTCAAAGTCTCGTCACTGCTGCTGTCCCAAAACTGTTTCATTGCAAATTTTTACGCTTTTAAAATTTCTTTGTATTAACTATCATTTAGGCATCCATAACACCAAACATGTTCTTAATTAGCCATTTCAATAGCAAATCATTAGCCATATCATATAAACACACTCAAAATGACTAAGTCTCTATACATGCTATAGCTTTACACGTTTCGAAATCACATAATGCCGAGATGTCTGTAGATAGTGTGAGACGAACTCCGACGTCCTTGAGATCCTCGAACTGACTTGGCGATACTATAAAAAATAAGGAAAATAAAGAAAGTAAGCATAAAGCTTAGTAAGTTTACAAGTAAATAAATAACAACATTTATCATAAGTAATCATACTCATAAATTTCATCAAACATTAGAATCTTTACTCGATTGTTTACTTACTCACTGACTTGTTTACTTATTTGCTTACTTAAATAACTCATGATTATAACTTACTCCTCCTTTGCTGAAATTTCTTTCTCAACTGATAACTGAGATATTCTCAATCCTTATAGCTCACCTGAATTTATTATTATGCTTTTATCTGAACTTTCATGTAACATGGTCTATTTACTAGCCTATTAAATCACTTGGAATACTAAGGATACTTGGGTCTCTTGTCTGATAATTCATGCCAAAGCTATATCCCAGACATAGTCTTACATAGGATGTTTTTTGTACTGCCAATGCCATATCCCAGATATGGTCGTACATGGGAGTTCTCATATCGGAGCCCATGCCATGTCCCAGACATGGTCTTACGGGGGACCTCTCATCTCGGTGCCAACGCCATGTCCCAGACATGGTCTTACATGGGACCTCTCATAATCTCAATGATGCTAATGCCATATCCCAGACATGGTCTTACATGGGATCTCATCCTCTTAATGTCATGACATTTGTATCCGATACATTCCTCATGTTTCAACGGGGTTTTTTAACACTGATTCTCTATTATCTCATTCTTGAGTCAACATTAAATAATTTCATGAAATAAGTGTATAATTGCTGGAAATAAAAACATTACAAATAACTATTGAAATATTGCATTTATTTACCGTAAACTTACCTCGGTACAAAATATGATCAAATCTAGCACTTTAGTCTTCAACCTTTTTCTTTCCCCGGTCTAACTCTGGATTTCGTTCTTCTTGATCTATAATAGCAAATTTATCTTACTTAATACTCACATTCAGCAAAACAATCCTTGACTCGAACTTTGGAAAAATTACGATTTTGCCCCTAAACTTTTGCATAATTACACTTTTTTCCCCAAAGCTCAGAAATTAAACTTCATCCCTTATTCTTATGTTTTATTACATGCTGAACATTTTTCCCTTCTATGGTAACATCAAATTCCCACTCGAACACTTACTTATGAACATTAGGGATTTTTACCGATTATGTCGTTTTACTCGTTGTCACTTAAAATCGCTTAGAAAAAGTTGTTTAACATAATTAAAAGCTTCATATTCTACCATAAAACATCAAAATAAACACATTTCACCTATGGATATTTTTCAAAATATGAACCCTAGGTTAAATTATTGCTAGAATAAGCTAAATCAAGTTACTAGGACTCCAAAAATGTAAAGAACATTAAAAACGAGGCTTGGGCTCACTTGTTATGGATCTTAGAAGCTTGAAAACCCTAAATATGTCTTCCGCCTTGGTAAATTTGGCCAATTTAGAAGATGAGCATATTTTTCCATCTTTTCCCCTTTTTAATTCTTTTTTATTATTAAATGACTAAAATACCCTTCACTTAAAAATATCTTATTTCACTTATCTCATGTCCATTTTTGTCCAAAATTTAACCAATGGTCTAATTTCCATTTAAGGACCTCCAATTTAAAATTTCATGACAATTGGACACCTCTATCATGTAGAACTAAACTTTTACACTTTTTACAATTTAGTCCTTTTGACTGAATTGTGTGCCCAAACGTCAAAATTTTTGAACGAAAATTTCACAAAATCATTCCGTGAAATTGTAGACCATAAAAATATAATAAAATAAATTTTTTTCTCATTGGATTTGTGGTCTCGAAACCACTGTTCCAACTAGGCCCGAAATCGAGATGTTACATTTCTCCCTATTTTAGGGATTTTCGTCCCCTAAAATCTTACCTGTGAAGAGATTTTGGTACTATTTTTGTATAGCCTCTTCAGGCTCCCATGTAGCCTCGTCTATCCCATGCCTATTCCATAATACTTTCACAAGTGCAATACTTTTATTCCTTAGTTGCTTGGTCTCTCGAGCTAAAATCTTTACCGGTTCTTCACCGTAAGTCATGTTTGCCTGAATCTCAACCTCTGTCTGAGAAATCACATGCGACGAATCTGAACGATAACAGTGTAACATAGACACATGGAACACATCATGAATCTTCTCTGACTCAGTCGGCAAAGCTAACCGATATGCTAAGGGCCCAACTCTTTCAGTCACCTCGAACGGTCCAATAAAACGTGGACTTAGTTTGCCTTTCTTGCCAAATCTAAGAATTTTCTTCCATGGGGATGCTTTCAAAAATACCCTGTCACCAACTTGAAACTCAATCTCTTTTCTTTTCAAATCTGCATAAGATTTTTGTCTATCTGAAGCTGCTTTCAAGCAATCTCTAATGACTTTTACTTTCTCTTCTGTTTCTTTGACTAAATCAACCCTGTAAATCTGATTTTCCTTAAGATCTGTCCAATACAAAGGTGTACGACACTTACGTCCATACAAAGCTTCATAAGGAGCCATCTTCAACTCAACTGATAACTATTATTATAGGCAAACTCTACCAACAACAAATATTTCTCCCAACTGCCTTGAAATTCTAAAACACAACATCTGAGCATATCTTCAAGTAGCTGAATAACTCTCTCTGATTGGCCATCGGTTTGAGGATGGAAAGCTGTACTGAAGTTCAACTTTGTACCCAAAGCTTCCTGCAATTTCCTCCAAAACCGCGAAGTAAATCTCAGATCTCTGTCTGAGATAATCGATGACGGTACCCTATGTAGTCTGACTATCTCTGAAACATACAATTCAGCCAACTTGTCAAGTGAATAATCCATACGAACTGGAATAAAATGAGCTGACTTCATTAACTTATCAATCACAACCCATATTGCATCTTTCTTTTTCGGTGTCAACGGCAACCCTGCTACAAAATCCATTATAACTCGGTCCCATTTCCACTCAGGAACTAACACATGTTGCAATAAACCTGAAGGTACCTGATGTTTGACCTTTACCTGTTGACAGATCAAGCATCTAGAAACAAATTCTGAAATATCTCTTTTCATTCCTACCCACCAGTATATTTTCTTCACATCATTGTACATCTTTGTACTACTTGGGTGAATAGACAAAGAGCTGCTATGTGCTTCCTGTAAGATCTTTCGAATAAGCTCATCATTCTTCAGTACACAAATCCAATTTCTGAACATCAAACAACCATCAAAATCAATCTGAAAATTAGACTCTACACCTGACTCGCACTGAGCTCTTTTAGTTTACAACTCATTGTCATCTTTCTGAGCTTTACAGATTTCTTCAAGAAACTTCGGTTTAGCTCTCAACTCAGCTAAAATAGAACTGTCATCTGATAAAGTCAAAGTAGTATTCAAAGCTCTCAATGTAAATAAAGACTTTCTACTCAAGGCATCAGCAACAACGTTTGCCTTACTCGAGTGATAATCGATCACTAGCTCATAATCTTTAATCAATTCTAGCCATCTTCTTTGCCTCAAATTCAAATCTTTCTGAGTCATCAAGTATTTCAAACTTTTATGGTCAGTGAATATTCGGCACTTCTTACCGTACAAGTAATGTCTCTAGATCTTCAACGCAAATATAATGGCAACTTGCTCTAAATCGTGTATCGGGTAATTTTTCTCATGTGGCTTTAACTGTCTGGAAGCATATGCTATTACTTTATCTTCCTGCATAAGTACACAACCCAATCCATTCAAGGATGAATAACTGTAAATCACAAATTCTTTACCTGGTTCTAGCTGTACTAAAACAGGAGCTTCAGTCAACAATGCCTTTAACTTGTCAAAACTCTGCCGACATTTTTCAATCCATTCAAACTTAACATCTTTCTGTAATAGTATTGTCAACGGGGTAGCTATCATGGAAGATCTCTTTACAAATCGTCTGTAATAACCAGCTAATCCAAGAAAACTTCTAACCTCTGATACATTTCTGGGTGGTTTCCACTCAACAATGGCTGAAATTTTACTCGGATCAACTTTAATACCATCACCTGAGACAATGTGTCCAAGGAATCCAACTTCCTGAAGCCAGAGCTCACTTTTACTAAACTTGGATTAAAGCTTATTATCTCTCAAAATCTGTAAAATTGTTCCCAAATGTTCGGAATGTTTAATCTGATCAGGAGAATACATCAGAATATCATCAATAAACACAACTACAAGCTTGTCCAAGTACGGTAAAAAGATTCAGTTCATTAAATCCATGAATATGGGAAGAGCATTAGTCAAACCAAATGGCATCATAGGAAACTCATAGTGACTATACCTAGTCTAGAAAGCAATCTTTGAAACATCTGACTCTTTAACCCGCAACTGATAATAACCAGATCTCAAATCTATCTTGGAGAACACAGTGGCTCACTTCAATTGGTCAAACAAATCATCAATTCTAGGCAGTGAATATTTATTCTTTATTTTGACTTTATTAAGCTGGCGATAATCTATAAACAACCTCATCGAACCGTCTTTATTTTTCACAAAAAGCACTGGTGCACCCCACGGAGAACAACTAGGCCTTACAAAACCCTTATCAGTTAATTCCTGCAACTAAGCTTTCAATTCTTTCAATTCCAACGGGGCCATTCTGTAAGGAGCAATAGAAATAGGAGTGGTACCTAGAAGCAACTCAATACCAAACTCAACTTCTCTAATAGGAGGCAAACCTGGCAATTCTTCCGGAAACACATCAGAAAACTCACAAACTACTGGCACTGATTCAATTTTCAACTCTGGATCTTTAGTATTCAATACAAAAGCAAGATAAGCTTCATACCCTTTTCTCAAACATTTTTGAGCAGACATAACAAAAATCACGGTAAGAGAACTATTTGACTTTTCTGAATTAACCCGAATAATATCACCATTTTTGCATTTCAACTCAATGTATTTCTTTCCAGAATTCACTATCACATCATGGGAAGTCAACCAATCCATACCAAGAATCACATCAAACTCATCAAATGGCAATAGCATGAGATTAGCCGGAAAACAGTGACCTCTAATCATCAAAGGGCAATTTTTACATACTTTGTCTACTAACACATACTGGCCTAGTGGATTCGATAGTTGAATCACAAATTTGGTAGATTCTATGGGCATGTTCATAGTAGGCATCAATCTCATACAAACATAGGAATGGGTCGAACCTGGATATATCAAAGTAATAACACTAGTATCATAGAGAGAAAATGTACCCGTAATCACATCGGGTAAGGATGCCTCTTCGCGAGCGCGAATAGCATAAGTCCTTGCGGGTGTTCTAACATCTGATCTAGCTGTTGAGTCTTTGGACATACCCCTGTTACTTGCTCCAACTCCCAGATTCCTCAATGGTCTGCCTCTAATGGGAGCATTTCCCGATCTTGCACTCGATATTACTTCTCTTTTAACTGTTTCGGGACAATCCCGAATAAAATGATCTAGTGCACCACATCTAAAACAGGTATTTTCATTTGCTCAGTACTCACTGAGATGACGTCTACCACACTGAGCACACTTTGGTCTAGATGGTCGAGTACTACCCACACTTGCAACTGTAGTAGTCTGAGCTCTTGAGCCCACAAATCCTCTATCTCTGTTTTGGCTAGGATACCCAGCTGAAAAATTTGATCTAATAAAGAACTCTCTAGGCCTCTTGGATGTAGACTGAAATGATCTGCTCGTCTACCTTTTCTTCGTGTCCTTCTCCACATATAAGGAAAAGAAACGGACTCAGAGGGTCACCCTGTCGAAGTCCCCTCGATGGACAGAATGTCTAATATGATCCTGGCTAGGAACGGCCGCGGTTCAGCTCACTAAGTGTTGCTCACAATCCTTTGTGAGTTGAATTAGCCCGAACAGTTGGTTGAGCTTAATTCAACTCAATTTCAAGCTCAATGAGCTCCTTTTAGTTTTCTTAAGTTTATATTTATTTTGCTAGAATAAACAAATTAAATTGCTGCTAGTTTTATTAATTAGATTAGTTAATTAGTTTCAGTTAGTTAATTTACTTTAAAAATATGGACATATTAAATTTTGTGATAAATTTGTTTTATCTTTAATGCATGTTATTAATGTGTCTAAGTTTATTGCATGTGTTAATGTTGTCCAAAGTCCAGCTGAATTTAAATTAAGTAATTAAGTTGTCCAAAATTCAAACATGTTTTAATTATGTTCTAAGTGGCTGCCAAATTTAATGTGCAAGTTTATTGTGTTATTTGCTGCCGAATTAATGTGTTTAAATTGCATTTAATTTGTTGAGTGTATTTGCTGCAGGTACATTTCTCTTAGACGTCCTAGGTGCATGGAAGACTTAAAGAAGGTGTGCTGATTGTTGAAGTTTCCCAAGTGACTTTTCAGCCAAACTCTCCAGCTCTCCAAGAAGACCCATTTGGCTGCCCAAAGCATTTTAAAGGCTGTTCACACCAGCCGATTATTCCATTCACATTAGGGGGCTATTCGATTTTGTGTGTTCACACTTGCATGACTATTCCATTTCATTTGTTCACACCTCATGGCCATTGAAGTCACCCAAGTAGCTTAATTACTCCAAGCACATTTGGCTGAACCTAGCAGCCCATTAAAGGAGATTCAAGCAACTTAGCTGATCCTAGTTTTTGCAATTCAGCTTCCAATCATTTCATTTATTTTTCCAGCTTAATTAAGCCTTTTAGAAGCAGCTATTGACGTTTTCCATGCATAGGACGCTTCAAGGAACCTTCCTCCAAAATTCTAGAATTTTCAAGCTACTTTCTTAGCTCCTAAGAATGCCTATTCGGTTGCCCATGTAATGCCTATAAATTCAGGTTGAAATCACTTTGCAGAAGACTTTTGAACCTTTGATTAATGTTTATAACATTTTGTGAGTTTTCCAACTCTCTTATTTCGTTTTAGAGTCAAGTTGACTTATCTAGCTTACTAGTGGCGTCTGTCTTGTTTCTTTGAACTTATCACTGAATCTCGAGTGTGGCGTTCAACCCTGATACCTTTGGTTCCTATCTCTTAATAAATAGTGGGTCAAGGTCATTTTTATCAACTTTCTATCACCTTAAGTGTTAATAAGTCTAGGTGTAACACTCCAAACCTGACTTAAATGTTATGGCCAAATCTGGCGATGTCACATTGTAACACCCCTTACCCGTATTCGACGTCGGAATAGGGTACGAGGCATTACGAAAACACATACATTTATAAACGTATTAAACTGAGTTATAAAATTTCATACAGATTAAAACTTTCAAATTATTATCTTCGAATCGCTAATTAGGGCTTACAAGACCCAATATATATACTCATTCGATCCAAGCCTTATAGATATCACCATTTGTTCATTTCATAGCCATATATGAACTTATGATCCTTCACTTTCTCGTCATATGAATTTATCAATTATTACTTGCTTCTAGCGAGTACCTGAATTGATCCGTATCATTTCATATTCTCGTATCATCATATTTTTCCTTTTAAACCATTGTAATATATTAAATATTCAATATCTTGTAAAGATTCGCTAATCTATCCCATATACTGTCACACGGATTAATTCACAATTCACAAGTCTTATCATTTCAAAGCTTATAAGACACATGTACATATCTATACTAACTCGTATGAGTCTGATACTCATTCATATGCTTAATAAATCCGTTAAATGATTTCAACATCGAAGAATCCACATTATGTCAGAAACAATACCAATAACAATCATAAATCTTTTCATATTAATTTCATATATCACTTACTGAACTTCAAATATCATTTCATAAATATGTAATTCACTAACACATCTTGCCATATACAATATCCAATTGGTGAAATCACTTAATTGAATTCAACTTCAACAATCACTATAAATATATCACTTGAGTGTGAGTCCATGTAACACTTACCAACTTTGTCAAATTAGTGAACGTCTTATGGAATTGAGTACTTTATTTTCTCGATGCCATAGTCCAACTATGGTCTTACATGTAATCACATAAGATATACCGATGCCATAGCCCAACTATGGTCTTACACGGAATTACATATCACTTATTGCCATGGTCCATCCATGGTATTTTCCGTCAATTCGTCTTTATCACTGAACTACTCAACCCTGCGTTCTACTCAATTTGAACTTTCTTTCCAATTTATCTATCTTTCTCAACAATCATAATTCAACCATGAATATATATATAGAATAATACATTATTTCATGCATAATACTAACAAATAATTGTTTGGTTTCATCCATATGAATTTACGATTCAATTCATAATAACTAATTGAAATGAAACATTATGTCATTTCTAATTCAATGTTTATCAAATATAATCGGTATATGACCAATTTATATACAAATCATTCATATATTTTATTTTCCTCCTCCTCCTCTCCATTCCACATCCTTAATGTACATAACACTCTTATAAATAACATTTTCTATAATTTTACTATTCATTCACATGTATATTCAAAGCTGTCTATTCGAGTCAGAGTCACTAAATTATTTTTATCTGGAGCTACAGAGCTCCAAATTAAGATTCGTTAATTTTACCTGAAACTAGATTCACATATATTCTTACCATAAAATTTTCAGAATTTTTGGCTTAGCCAATAAGTACAGTTTATTCTTTAAAGTTTCCCCTATTTCGCTATTTGACAGTTCTGACCTCTCTTCACTAAAAATTAATTATCTAAATGTACAGAATTCATATGGTACTTACGTTTATTTCAATTGAAAATAGACTCATTCAGGGTTCTAAACATATAAATTTTAGCCCGTAATTATTTTTTTACGATGTTTAACCATTTTCCAAAGTCAGAACAGAGGATTCCAAACTCATTCTGACCCTGTCTCACTAAACTTAAAATATCTCAAAATATATAAGTCTTTTGTCTGCTTTGTTTTTTATGTAAAAATAGACTCATTAAGATTTCATTTCATATCTTATTCAATCTCTAATTCTATTTCCACCATTTTTGGTGATTTTTCAAAGTTATGCAACTGTTTCTGTCCAAAACTATTTTGTTGTTAATTCTACTATTTCATAATTTCACTTTTTCACTTTCGATCACTATTCAATTCAATTCAATTCCACACATATATTCATCATTCAATTACACTTAATCGTTACATGATCTCATGTATTTTCACTTAGTCAATTTCCCATTGAACACTCGGAATATACACGGATACATAGAGAATTAGCACATCAATGCCACACTGATATGTAGCCGAAGCTACCACTGATACGTAGCCATAGCTACCACTAAAATGTAGCCGAAGCTACCACTAATATGTAGCTGTAGCTACCACTAAAATGTAGCCGAAGCTACCACTGATCAATAACACTGGAAATGTCCATGGGCCTGCTCACACAAGCTATCAGGTGTCTGCAACACATGCTAGATCACCTAGCACCCGGGACTCACTGTAACACTGTAACACTGGTCTCTAGTGACATGTCACTTGTATCCACTTCTATTCCTAAGTTCAACCGGGAATTTACACTTAACACTTTATTTTAAACACTTTATCACTTGAATAATTCATGAACAATTTTCCTTCCACATTCAATATTAATTCACATATCAAATATAATTCACAATTTATAAAAATATATTACTATTATTTACACATAACTTACTTTGGTGTAACAATATAAAAATTTAGCAATTTAGTCCTTAATCTTTTCTTTTCTCCGATCAAGGTCGATTCCACTTCTTTCTTGATCTATAATAACACATTTGAATTATTTAATACTCACATTTATCAAAATAGTCCTTGACTCAAACTTTGGCAAAATTACAATTTTACCCTTAAACTTTTGCATATTTACACTTTTGCCCAAAGCTCGTAAATTAAACTTCATCCCTTATTCTTATGTATTATGACATACTGAACATTTCCCTTCTATGGCAACATCGAATTCCCACTCTAACACTTACTTATGAACATTATTATGTATTACTCGTTTTCACTTAAAATCGCTTAGCAAAAGTTGTTTAACATAATTTCAAGCGTCATATTTTACCATAAAACATCAAAATAAACACATTTCAACTATGGCCAAATATAAACCCTAGGTTAAATTATTGCTAGAATAAGCTAAATCAAGTTACCAAGACTCTAAAAACGTAAAGAACATTAAAAACGGCGCTTGGAATCACTTACTATGGAGCTTGGAAGCTTGAAAACCCTAACTATGGCTCCCCTCTTGTGAAATTCGGACAAGGCTTGAAGATGGACAAATTTTTGGCTATTTTGGCCTTTTTAATTCTTTTAATTACTAAATGACCAAACTTCCCCCAACTTAAAAATATTCTATTTCACTTATCTCATGTCCATTTTTGTCCAAAAAGTTAACCAATGGTCTAATTTCCTTTTAAGGACCTCTAATTTAAAATTTCATAACAATTGGACACTTTCAACATGTAGAACTCAACTTTTGCACTTTTTACAATTTAGTCCTTTTTACTAAATTGAGTGCCCAAACGTCGAAATTTTCAAACGAAATTTTCACAAAATCATTCCATGAAATCGTAGACCATAAAAATATAATAAAAATAAATTTTTTCGTTGTCAGATTTGTGGTCCCGAAACCATTGTTCTGACTAGGCCCAAAATCAGGTTGTTTCACTTGGGTCAATTTGAGACGTTTGAATGCCTCAAAACATGTCCATTTTTGTTTCGAATATTTGACGAGGCATTATCAAATAAATTAATTTGTTTGCATGATTGTCAACATGTCGTTTTGAACCTATCCATTCGCATGCGTTATACTTGTTGTGTTATGCTTATGATTGGACTACGAGTTTGTTTGCATTGCTATTTGCTAACTCATGGCTATTCTTTTCAGTTGACTCAATTTCCATTCACCCCGTTCGATCAAGGAAAGTTGAGTAAGAAGATTTACGTTTGAGTGAGCCAATGGCTCGACTTGAGGACAAGTCATTCTAAAGAAGGGGGGAATGATACGATCCCAACCAGGAACGGCCGTGGTTCAGCTGACTAAGTGTTGCTCACAATCCTTTGCGAGATGAATTTGCCCGATTCTAGTTGGTTGAGCTTAATTCAGCTCAATTTCAAGCTCAATGAGCTCATTTTAGCTTTCTTAAGTTTGCATTTATTTTGCTGGAATAAACAAATTAAATTGCTGCTAGTTTTATTAATTAGATTAGTTAAATAGTTTCAGTTAGTTAATTTACTTTAAAAATATGGACATATTAAATTTTGTGATAAATTTGTTTCATCTTTAATGCATGTTATTAATGTGTCTAAGTTTATTGCATGTTTTAAATTTGTCCAAAGTCCCGCCAAATTTAAGTTAAGTAATTAAGTTGTCCAAAATTCAAACATGCTTTAATTATGTTCTAAGTGGGTGCCGAATTAATGTGCAGGTTTATTGTGTTATTTGCTGCCGAATTAATGTGTTTAAATTGCATTTAATTTGTTGAGTGTATTTCCTGCAGGTACATTTCTCTTGGACGTCCTAGGTGCATAGAAGACTTAAATAAGGTGTGCTGATTGTTGAAGTTTCCCAAGTGATTTTTCAACCAAAATCTCCAGCTCTCCAAGACGACCCATTTGGCTGCCCAAAGCATTTTGAAGGCTGTTCACACCAGTCGATTATTCCATTCACATTAGGGGGCTATTCGATTTTGTGTGTTCACACTTGCATGACTATTCCATTTCATTTGTTCACACCTTATGGCCATTGAAGTCACCCAAGGAGCTTAATTACACCAAGCACATTCGACTAAACCTAGCAGCCCATTAAAGGAGATTCAAGCAACTTAGCTGATCCTAATTTTTGCAATTCATCTCCCAATCACTTCATTTATTTTTCCAGCTTAATTAAGCCTTCTAGAAGCAGCTATTGACGTTCTCCATGAATGGGACGCTTCAAGGAACCTTCCTCCAAAATTCTAGAATTTTCAAGCTACTTTCTTAGCTCCTAAGAATGCCTATTCG
Organism: Gossypium hirsutum; assembly: GCF_007990345.1. NCBI lineage: Eukaryota > Viridiplantae > Streptophyta > Magnoliopsida > Malvales > Malvaceae > Gossypium > Gossypium hirsutum. The sequence goes on along the minus strand of NC_053440.1, from coordinate 25,813,809 downwards.
ATTGCCTATGTAATGCCTATAAATTCAGGCTGAAATCACTTTGTAGAGGACTTTTGAACCTTTGATTAATGTTTATAACATTTTTTTGAGTTTTTCAACTCTCTTATTTCATTTTAGACTCAAACTGACTTAGCTAGCTTGCTAGTGGCGTCTGTTTTGTTTCTTTGAACTTATCACTCAATCTCGAGTGTAGCGTTCAACCCCGATACCTTTGGTTCCTATCTCTTAATAGATAGTGGGTCAAGGTCATTTTTATCAACTTTCCATCACCTTAAGTGTAAATAAGTCTCTGGTCAATACTCATTAATAGTATTGGTTCATTCTTGACCTTAAGTTTACCTATCCATTACTGCTATCTACATTGCCTTACTTTGTTACTATCTCTAGCTGAGCCCTCACCTATCCCATCCCTAAAACACTTCTTAACCGAACCATCACCTATCCTATTCTCAAAACACTTTGCAAACCTTCGTTAAGTCTACAATCAGCCAAACACGTTTAAACTCCAAGAAAGAACGATACTTTTCCGTTTTAACGATTAGGCACATCAACGACTCGACTCACATCACCGAGCCGGTTCGTATCAATGTCACTCCAACATTTCCATTTACCACAACCTTGTATGAAACAGTAGTCATGCATTTCATAATAGTATCTATCCATTGTTGGGCGAATCCCATTCGAAACATTATCTCTTTGATAAAATTCCCTTCAACCCTATCATAAGCCTTACTCATGTCCAGTTTTACCGCCATATAGCCTTTTTTCCCCACTCTTTTCTGTTTTAGAGAATGCAATATCTCGTAAGCTAGCAATAAATTATCCGAGATTAATCTTCCTGGCACAAAGGCACTTTGAGCACCATCAATGCATTTATCTATCACTCCTCTAAATCTATTCACTATAGCTTTCTCCATTATTTTATAAATAACATTGCATAAACTAATAGGCCTAAACTGTGACATATTAGATGGATTATTAATTTTTGGAATGAGTAGAATATGAGTTGTATTAATTGAACTGACCTCCATATCTTCATTCAAAAGTTGTAGACATAAGGAAACTACATCCTCTCCAACAAAATGCCAACACTTCTGATAAAAGATAGCTGGAAATCCATCTTTACCTGGTGCCTTTGTGGGTGCCATCTCGAACAAAGCCTCGCGAATTTCTTCTTTTGTATATTGTGCAGTAAGCTTTTTATTTTCCTCATCATAGATACATCAATCAATACTCGAGAGTAAATAATCGAAATTTTCTTGATTCTCTGATGCAAATAGATTCTAGAAGTAGGACCTTGCTATTTCTTCCATTTCCTGAAGATCGCCAGTATCCCTTCCATATGCATTTTGTAGCCTCCTGATCATGTTTTTCCTCCGCCTTTGGGTTGCCTGACTGTGCAAAAAACCTGTATTTCTGTCACCTAATTTTAACCAGTTCAGTCGAGCCCTTTGCTCCCAATATCTTTCATCATTCTCAATCTTCAAATTTAGCTGAATCTTCATATCGATCATTTTCGCCATGTTAATATCATCCTTTTCAGCTTCAAGCAACTCAGATAACTTTGCTGTTAAATATTTCTTTTTCTTTTTTTAATTATTTAGTATTTTTCTTTCCCAATTTTCTAGCCCCTTCTTTAAAAATTGCATCTTCTACAGAAAATTACTTGATGCCATCATCTATAACTGTTCAGCTTCAGCAACGAAGGAGTCCTCCAAAAACCACCAGTTTTCAATTCTGAAAATATTTCCATTTTATCTTATTTCCTTTTTTGTATCTATTAAAAGAGGACAATGATCAGAAAAAGAATGCACCAAATGCTGAGCTTTTACTTCAGAAAACAAAGAAATCCATTCCTTATTTGCCACTCCCCTATCCAACCGTTCTTGTATAATCGTTTCTAGGAGATTACCTCTTTTCCATGTAACCATCTACCCAAGTATCTCACATCATTCAGTTGAAAAAATTCCAAAGTTTTTCGAAATATTTCCATTTGTCTTTCATCACGGGGCAGACCTCCTTTCTTCTCAAATCCATACATGACTTCATTGAAATCTCCACATACTAACCATGGGTTATTTTCTCCATTACGGAGATTTTTCGGGATAGCCCATGAATCTTCTCTGTCTTGTGCATACGGAGTTCCATAAAAGCCTGTAAATCGCCATATAACCTCTCTCTCATTATCATGCACTACCACATCAATATGCCTTTTAGAGAAATTTTTCAAAGAAATATTAACGTCATTCCTCCAAGCCAAACATAGCCCTCCTCTAGTTCCCTCTGGATCCACCTCAATTCCATTCACAAAACCACATCTCCGTCAGACTCTTTCCATCTGAATTCCGCAAAGTTTCGTCTCCATAAAGAAGACTATGTGGGGATCACAAGTCTTCAGCAAATGCCGAAGTCTTCTAACTCTCTGTGGACTCCCCAAGCCACGGACATTCCAACTTAGTATTTTCATAACACTTGGTCGGCTTGCCTCTTGGCAGCCGCCGATGACAAATGTTTAAGGTCCATCAATCTCTTATTTCTTACCGGCGAATTAATCTTCTCTTTCTTTGATAAGTCGTTATTCTCCCCTCTAGATCTTTTTTTTTGCCTTCTTCTCCTACTAGGGCCACATCCTCCAAGTCATGATCCATCACATATTGGACCTTAATCCTCATAAAATTCCTATTTTCTTTCCTTATATTTGACACATCATATTCCATAAAATACCCCAAAAAATTTCCTAGATTCACTGCTAAATTTTCAGAAAACAAACCAAAAGGCACATCATGTATCTGAACCTAGAAAGGGGTTAACACTAAAGGGACCTGCAACGGATCCTCCCCCACCACAGTCTGTAAAGTATCAACAGATGATTATTGAAGGTCCATGGGGAGCCTTTCAAAACCCTCTCCATATCCAAAGAATGAAAAAATTGAAACAGAAACCTTTTTACCCCAGATCTTAGATTCGAACTCCTCGAACAGGGTGCCATAGATTTGCCATAGTACTTTTCATGGCTGGAAAATGAATTATGCTTGCTATAAGAAAACACCCCACTAATTGAAAAAACTCCTCTCTTCTTTCCGTACCAAGACTTTCTTGAATTTGAATAACAACATCTTCCTCTTTATTGATTGTTAATTGAGCTAATTCGTTCTCCATAATTTTTCAGGGACCTAACGCAAAAGCCAAAAACAAAGATAGAAGAAATAAGAAAACCTAAAATCTTGCCAGAGGTGGCAGACACAAGCGTGCTAGGGTAGTAGACTTTTTAATATAACCTCGTTGTTTTATTTTATTTTGTCATTGATTTACCAAATTACATATATAAGCTTTAATAACATTTATAATTTCACTTATACCAAGCCATGTACATCCACTAACACCATTTATGGTCTAATTACCACATAAGAACTCATACTTAAAGTTCTATAGCTATTAAATACCTTTAGCTACTAGAACACAACTTTTGTACTTTACGCAATTTAGTCATTTTTATCGAATTAAACATGTAAACGGTAAAATTTCTTAACGAAATTTTTGTATGGTATTACTATCAGGTTGTAATAAAATAAATATTTCAAAATTGAATTTGTGGTCCCAAAACCACTGTTTTGATTTCACTAAAAATGGGCTGTTACAGAACTTAACAATTGTCACACATTTCAGAAGTTGCCTTTTTAATGGTCTATAGTTTACAAGAGAAACATAAATAAGTACCCTGCGTTCAAAATTATCAGGCTAGGCTATCCAGTTGGTTTCTAGGGTTGTCAAGCCTAGGGTTTAAATTCTTTCTCTCCCAAATAGTTGATCCGCTAAGAGAACCCTACATAGCAATTAATTAATCACACCTCCACTCACTAATCCGCCATAAGAGGATTAATTTATCATGGATCTCATAAAAACTGAACTTGATAAATAAGATGAAAATTTGAAAACAATTCAAGAAAAATCTTGAAATGTACTTGAATGAAGCACGAAATCCACAATAGTCTGATCGTGTTTACAAATCACGCTGTCTAAAGAACACTAATGAAAAGAACTATAAAATAAATCTAAAACCTAAGAGAAAAAACTATAACTAAAATTACAAAGGAAAAATTAGAATATGAAAAACTGCCTTTAATCAAGTTCTAACTGAGCCTATTTATAGATTTAGGGTAGCCGTTGTCCTCAACCCTAGGTTAGCTAACGTTTTTGTGTTTAACTTTCATTGTGTTAACCAAAATGCCTCTAGCTTATAATTAATCTTGTACTGGGCCAGTGTCGTGACACCCTAATGTCTGTGTCGCTACATCAAAGGTAGTATGCTCTAATTCTGAGGTAACTTTAGGGTATGTTGCGAGACCACATACAGACTTGAGATTCTTGTATTCTGCCCCTTATGTTGTGACATTGAACTTCTCGTGTTGTAACACAATGACCAACCTTCAGCTCCTATGCCTTTAAATGGTCTTCTACACAATGACTAAGTACATTAGCTCACCTTTAAGCCTTATTCGGCCCCTAAAGTCAATAAAAGACTCAAAATACACTTTTTATTGAATTTAAAACAAAATATGAAACTTAACTAAAACATAATAAAAATGCTTGTATTCAAGCTCTTAAAGTATGAAAACTAGTTTAATCTACTACATCGAATTATGACTAATCAAACTCTTCCACACTTAAGTCATTACTTGTCCTCAAGCAAGGCAAGATAGAAACATAAAGAATAAAAGATGACCCTTGAGCAATTATAGTACAAAGATTGGTTTTGGAGTACATAGCTAGGCATTATCATATTGACACATAATCCTAGGATGATATATAAATGATTTACCACTTTCAATATCAAACACCTAAGTTCAATATATTACAAAGTATATAGTCATTAAGGTTTTCAAATATATGAATCCATCCATAAATCATATAGGTAATTTGATTATCCAAGTAGAAAACAAGAGTCATTATTATAATTGCTCAAAATAATGTCAATTAATGAATAAGTTTACCTAGGTCACATAGGGATTTTTGGCTTGTAATGTTCTAAGGCTTAGGACAAGTATGAGTTTAAGAACAAGAAACATCAAAATAGTTTCAAGCACGAAAATAGTTTGACACATCTTAATGTACCCTATTCTCCCCTCTTAATAACCCTTACCTGCTCACCGCCTTATTTCTCCTTCTTTCACATTCCTTATTTCTCCACAAAGGAAGTTGCAACATAATACAACTATGGCTAGCTCATGAGTTTTTTTTCACTCATGGCTAAGTTTTTCTATTTTCGTGACTTTGTCACATTTTTCTTTTTCACCCATCTCACTCATAATGCTTATGATTTTTCATGAACCTTTTTCTACTTGTTTTGACTTTCTTTTTAAACTTTTCCTTTTGTTTTGCACATGTTGGCTAAACTGTAATTACTATATCACACTGCTTCTTCCTATTTCAATTTGTTTTTACAATATTAGACGTGATGTATCTACTTAACCATCAATACGTATGGCTAGACATCTATATTTGTGCAATTTAGGACCAAGGAAAAAGAGTAAGTACAAACTAATGTTTCGGCTCGGGTTTTGCATGAAGGTTCATCAAGAAGAGTTTTCTAGTTCAAAATAGGTACTAAGGATTGATAAATTGGGCTAGCTTTTTGGTTCTGGGTGTATTCCAAACAATGCCATAAGTCATCCCTAGGTATCTCAATATTCACAAATTTAATCAATCGAACAATAAAAAATTTAACTATCTATCATACATACTAGCATGCTTATTTCCCTGTATTTTCTATATCATTTGATATATTTAATTACTCAATACATACTTAAAGTGTAATATATAGAACTTAGTAGCCTAAAAATTCAAAATTGAAAATCAATCATTATCATGCCAAATCTACAATAAACACAATCAACCTATATATATGCTCCTAACCAATCACTTGTATTTCTACAAGCTCAAGCACACATCTGACAATAAAAATTAAAAGAAAAACATAAAAACAAATTTTCTGTGTTACCCTCCACACTTTAGATAGCACATTGTCCCTAATGTGCAGCCTTGTGAAGATAAGGAACGAAGTTACCTGATTGATTGTGACATTGCAATAGTCGAATGGTGGGTGCTTTTGTCCTTATTCAATATAAGCTCAAAATTGTGGTGCTACTTTCGTGTGGGGTTCTTACACAGAAAACTTGAAAGAAAAAAACAAAAACCTTATTGTTAAGCTTACTCCTAAGATGATAAAAGTGAAAATTATCCAAAATTAATTACAATCCCAAAATTAAAAATTAAAAGTTTAGCTCAATCATCATCATCCTCCTCAAAATACATCTCGTTCCCTTCCTCTTCTTTTTCCTCATTCTTGCCCTCTTCCTGCCCCTCATTCTCCTGCTTCTCTTCTTCATGCTCAGAATTTGTTGGCCCTAACATATCTGATGGATAGTTTGGTACTGTCATGTTGTTCTACCGTGCAAATTCTTGCAGAACTAGGCCTATCTCTTGCATCCAATGTATCATCCAATCCAACTTTCAAGTGCTACTCTCTCCAATTTCTTGTCGAGCTATCGATTTTTCTTTTTGTTTAATTGAAGTCAGGACATCCATATTCTCTTTTCGATGTTTGTTCCAATCTTTTGTTTGTTTTTTTCGAAGCTCCATATATTGTGTGTAAAGTGTATCTCCTATAATACTTCTGGAAGGCTTCATTGGAACGCTGGTAGCCATGATTGGAATGCTGGCTCTCGCGCATAGGGTCATCACTAAATGGGGAAATAAAATTCTGACTCTCTGGCCATTAAAGCACCTTTTCATGTAATTGTATATCCATATCCCGATGCATACTTGTTTTTTCTGTAAAATAACGTAAAGAAAAACTGGTCGAAAGGTATTGACACCAGAGACATTTAAAGCATGAGCGACTTAGGTGCACAAGAATTGAATCCATATTTTGGCAATAGGGAACGTTATTGCCTGACTGAAAGATGTGGGAATTTTAGTACCGGGGTGACATTTCCATTCACCCTTACACTTTATTAAGTAATTTATAATGTTATCCATATTTATGTCTTTGAAATATCCTAAATCGGTTTCTTCCACAAAATCATTTTCATTTTATGGAGTGTTCTCAAATTTACAAATAGTTCGAGGGGTGACTCTTATTTCTTTCCCTCATATAGGTACCGTTTCCAACATGGCACCTTTTTTTTGTTTAGACTCTTGGTCCTGAATAGATGCATAAAATTCTTGTACTATTGGGACCATAGAAAAGT